>NW_006399829.1:7980237-7992505 GCF_000299155.1 Elephantulus edwardii | reverse complement strand
TCTGACATACTTTGGACATGTTGTAAGGAGGGACAGGTCCTCGGAGAGGGACATCATGCTTGGGAGGGTGGAGGGACGGTGTAGGAGCTAAAGACCCTTTATGAGATGGATTGATTCAGTGACTGGGATAATTGGGATGGATGTGTCAGAGGCAGTGCAATTGGCAAAGGATAGAGCAGGGTTTAGGGATGTTGTACATAGGGTTGCAATGAGTCACTGGTGACTGGACAGCACATAACAACAACAACAACAGCAACAGCAACAACAGTTATTAGGGAGCTGAAACAGATTGACTAGTATTTACCATTTTGAATTGGAGAAGCATATCATCTATAATGTTAAGAATGACAAATTAAAGAAGACTGACATTGCATTCATCATAAAAAAGAACATTTCAAGATCTCTCTCAAAGCATGATACTGTTGTTGATAAACTGACATATCATTGCAGTACAAAAATGGTATGCTAGTATGAATTTGTATTTAAACATACCAACTACTGGCAGCTATTGCTGCCAGTTTAGGGCCTGTGTCAGGAAAAGGAAGTCTTACTCATAAACAGTGCCACCCAAAGGTAATAAAGGAGGTCAGAATTGCTTCCACTGTGAAAAGCTGGGCCACTTCAGTAGACAGTGTAACAGATGAGAGCCACAGATAGGCAAGGGAGTAGAGAGGAAGCTCCCACTCACTTTTTTTAAGTGTGGATCTGAAGTACACTTGGCCAAGGGTGGCCTACATCAGGTCCTCGTGGCTGACAGGACTGACAGGCCCCAGCTTCCAGCTGGAAACAAAGGAGAATGCTTCAATGATTTAGATCCTCCCAGAAGAGCTGTGGGTGAGCATTAACAGTACTGGTAAGTATATTCGTTTTCTCCTGGACACAATGGCCTACTATTTGGTCCTAAAAGCCTTCTGAGGTCCCAACTCTTCTCACTATTTCTTAGTTGTTGGAATTGATGGAAAACCTCATAAGCAGTTACTTACTTCACCTCTGCCTTGCATACGGACTTCCAAGCTATAAAACAACCCAGTGGTAGATGGAATTTGCTCCAGGACTTAAGAACAATAAATGATATAGTTGAGCCTCTTAAAAAAAACCCAAACAAACCAACTACTAAAGCCATAGAGGAAGAAATTGAGAATTATATCAACTTCTGAAGTCTGAAATTGATCAAAATGCAACAAATGCACATTGCTACTAACTGGTTATTAGAATGTAAAAGTTGGGTGAAAAAAGGATTGGTGATTGGAAAATAAGACCCTATTTATTATCATTGTTGTTGTTAGGTGCCATTGAGTAGAGTATGACTCAAGATTAGATTTGTACGTACTGAATCATAATATCCAAAAATAAAATGAATTGTAGAATGGTATCAAGTGCACATGAAGAAAGCAAAGGGGAATTAAAGAGACAAAATAAAAGGGAAAAAAAAGTACTGAAATATATGTCAAGAGACATGTTAAACCTTGCTCTACAATGTAGATAGATAATGAAAGGAAGTGATGAAGAGAGGGGACAATAAGCTTTCAAAACAAAGCTCAAGAAGACAAAGGAGAACATTATAATGAAATATACCAAGAACTAGAAATAGAAAACTAAAACAGAATATTTCTCAAGCTAAATAACTAAAGAATAAATTATGACTTTTACATTTAAAACTGAAGGATCCTATGGGCAAGATATTGAATGACCCAAAAAACATGAAAATATGATGGAAGTAATTACACAGAGTTGTTGTACCAAAAAATGATCAATGCTCAATCACGTTAGTAGGCAGCATATGATCAGGAACCGGTGGTGTTTCATACTATTCCTCATTCACATTATGTTTTATACAATCATTCCCATGCATTGTATTTTATAAAATTCACCACAGCTGGTTCTTGCCTATCGTTACTATGTCTTTTCAAGTCCCCACCAGATTCTTCCCAATTGTTCACCCTTCCCTTTACTCACAAAACTGTGCAACTCTGTGGTTTCACCCCTACCCATTCTCCCACCTCTAATCTCACCCCTTCCTCTCTTGGGTCCCTTTACATGTTTTACCAGTTATCGTATTATTTTTAAAAAATGGCTTTATGCAGTATTTGTCTTCATGGGATTGAGTTATTTCACTCAACCTAATGCTCTAGACATTCTCACCCAAAATATTGCTTCTGAGTGCTGCATATTATCCATTGTAGAACTTTGTAAGCAAATGAGCATAAATTGAAAAAAGGGAGAGGAGATAAAACAATGTTAAAGCAATGAATTTAATTATAGGAAGGGTAGTGTTTTCTGATAAACATATTCCTGGTGTACACCCTTCCTGATTTTGAACTATGCGGTGTTTCCATGCTCTGTTCTGATGACTTCTGGTCCAACTATAGGTTTCGCATAAGCTCAATCAAATGTTCTGGGATTTCTATTCTTCTCAGTTAGCCACAGTTTTTTGTAATCTGCTTAGTTAATTGCCTTTGTATAGTCAATGAAGTACAGATAAACATTCCTTTGGTACTCTCTGCTCTAAGCCAAGATATCTCTAACATTAGCTAGAATATCTTTAGTACCACAGTCTCTTCTGACCCCAGTCTGCACATCTGGCAGTTCTCTGTTGATGTGCTGTTCCAGTTGTTTGATATTATTCAATAATTTCTGCATGTTGTCTGTCGGGTCACCTTTTTTGGAATGGGAACACATCTGGATCTCTTCCAGTCAGTTGGTCAGGTGGTTGTCTTCCAGTTTTCTTGTTATAATGTGGTGAGTGCATTCAGGGAAGTGTCTAAGAGTCTGGATTCTTTAAGAAAAGATGTGGCATCAGGATTGGAGGAAGACTTATATGTAACCTTGCTTGCTGAAAGTGAAGAGGACCTGAATCTCTTGCTGCAGAAGGACAAGAACCGCAACCTTCAATATGGATTAAAGCTCAACATCAAGAAAACAAAGACTCTCACCACTGGGTTGATTAACAGCATCACAATAGATGGGGAAGAGATTGAGATTGTTAACAGCTTTAGTTTGCTCCACTCCACAATCAATGCTCTTGGTACCAGCAGCCAGGAAATCAAAAGACAATTTGTATTGATAAAGTCTGCTGTTAGAGACCTCTCCAGAGTACTGAAGAGCAACAGTGTCAGTCTGGAGACTAAGGTGTGCCTGATCCAGGCCATAGTCCTTACAATTACTTGCTATATGTCAGAATGCTAGACAATGACTTTGGAATGATATAAGGAGAATTGATGCCTTTGAGCTGTAGTGCTGGAGAAGAGTATAGAATACCCTGGAATGCTAAGAGAACAAACAGGTTCATCCTAGAGAGGGTGAGACCAGGCTGCTCCTTGGAGGCAAAGATTCTGCAGCTTTGTCTGTACTTCGGACATGTTGCAAGGAGGGATCAGTCCTTGGACAGGGACAACATGCTTGTGAGGGTGGAGGGACAGTGCAAAAGAGGAAGACCCTCGATGAAATAGATTGATTCAGTGACTGGGATAATGGGAGTAGGTGTGTCAGAGACAATAAAGATAAAGCTGGGTTCAGAGCTGTTATATATAAGGTAATTTTGAGTTGCAAATGACTTGATGATACACACAACAACAGTGTTTTCTGGGAACTATAACTCTTAAAGATAATTAGAATGAATCAAGTACTTGGAAACAGAAAACATTTCAATTTTAAAAGTTTATTAAATTAAAAAATGAATTTAATACACTTCCCCACCAAAAAAACCAAAACAAGATTCTAGGAGTCAAAAGACTACAAATTCATATATTTTAACAAACAAGTGAGACACATGTCAAAAAATTTGGAAGGCAACTCTCTGTCAAACAAACTTGGAGAACCAGGTATTTGTCTGTCCCAAACAACTGTGATCCAACAGAATATGTAAATTAAAGAACAATATGAAAGCTCTGGTAAACCTAGTGCTAAGAAGCTGTGCTACAATCTCAAGGGCGTGCAGTTCAAATCCATAAGATGCTCCACAGGAGAAAAATAGGCAGACTCTTTTAATGCAACTTAGTGTCTCTGAAAACCTACTGAACAATCAGTCAACTATGGGTTGGTTATGACTCAACAGCAATGAACAATACAGAACACATACTGTCACACAAAAAGAAAAATTACTGAATGTAATTGAGGTATATCAACATTGGAGAGGGTGCAGCCTGAGTGTTCTTTGGAGGCAAACATGATGAGGCTTTACCTCACATATTTTGGACATGTTGTTAGGACGGGCTAATCCTTGGAAAGGATCATGATGCTGGGACGGGTAGAGGGTTGATGAAGGGGAGGAAGACCCTCAACCATGTGGACTGATATGGTGATTGCAATGGGATTTCGTGTATCAGGGTGTGTGAAGATGGTGCAGAGTTCAGACCTTTTATTTAATTATTATTATTGATTTGCTTACAAAGTTCATATACATTGTGTTTCAGACTACTTTTCATTCACACTGTGTTTCATACTATCATTCTCATGTATTGTTTTATAAAATTAATCACCATTGGATCTTGCCCACCATTACCTTGTATTTTCACCTGATCCTTCTCATTTCTTTCCCCACTGCCCTCCACCCATTTTCATACTTCCTGACACATTAGAGCCCATTGTAATAGTCACCATATTAATGTACCTGGTTGAGGGTCTTCCTTTCCTTCCCTGTCCCTCTACCCTTCCAAAGATTAGCCCCTCCTAGCAACGTGCTCAACGTATGTGAGGTGAAGACTCATCACTCTTGCCTCCAAAGAGCACTTCAACTGCATCTGTTCCAAGACATATTTGTTTGTTCTTTTAGTGGTCCATGGACTGTTCAGTGCTCTTCTCCAATACCACAGCTCAAAGGCATAAATGCTTCTTTTGTCATCCTTATTTATTGTCTGGCTCCATATGCATATCAAGTGGTTGGAAAGATCATGGCTTGAATCAGCCGCACCTTCGTCCTCAAACTGATATCATTACTCGTCAATAATTTGGAGAGGTCTCCAAATCTCAAATGAGATTGAGATTGTTAATAACTTGATTGGTTCCACAATAAAAACTTTTGGCATCAGCTTTCAGTAAACCAAAAGATGAACTGCACTGGGGAAAGTCTACTGTCAGAGATCTCTTAGAGTACTGGAGAGTAACAATGTCAGTCTGGAGACTAATGTGCATATGATCTAGGCCATGGTCTTCACAATTACATGCTAAGCATCTGAGATGTAGACAATAACAGAATGATAGAAGAAGGATCGGAACCTTTGATTTGTGGTGCTGGAGAAGAGTGCCGAACATACCCTGGACAGCCAGGAGAACAAATGAGTTTGTGCTGGAGAGGGTGGAACCAGGCTGCTCCCCTGAGGCAAGGATTTTGAGGCTCTGTCTCACATACTTTGAGCAATGGCCAGCCAGGAGGGTCTAGTCCTTGGAGAGGTACATAATACACAGAGGGTGGAGGGACAGAGAAGAAGAGGAAGACCATCAATGAGATAGATTGACTCAGGGACCCTAGAGAAATGAGATTAAGCTTGCTAGAGAAGATGAGAATGGTTTGTGATAGGGCAGGTTTCAGAGCTAATGTACATAGATAGGGTCACTATGAGTCACAGGCGACTCAATGACACACAACAACAGAATAAATAGGTATGGAGAGAGACTACAACCCTGAATCACTCCCTTCTTAATTTTAAACCACGTGGTGTTTGTCTGCTCTATTCACACAACAGCCTTCTGTCCAGGGATAGGTTTCACATGAGCATAAGTAAGTGCTCTGGGACTCCCACTCTTCTCAATGTCAACCACAACTTGTTATGATCCACACAATCAAATGCCTTTGCATAGTGAATAAAACACAAATAGACATTCTTTTGATATTCTTTACTTTCAGTCAGAATCCATCTGACACCAGCAATGATATCCCTGGTACCATGACTTCTAAATCCTGCTTGAACTCTGGCAGTTCCCTCTCTATGTACTGTTCTAGCCATTTTTGAACAGTCTTCAGAAGTATTTTGCTTGTGTGTGATATTAATAATAATTGCCTAATAGTTTCCACATTCACTTAGATCACCTTCTTTGAGAATGGAACAAACATGTACCTTACCTGTTTGCCAGACAGTTGTCCTCCAAATGTCCTCGGATAGACTGGTTAGTGCATATAAGGCAGCGTATACACAGTCACTGTACCAAAAGGAATTGACAGACACAGAAGAATTTCATGAAACAACATATAAGAACCTGTGGTAATGAAGAAGCAGCTCAAGCGGCTCTGAAAGAATTGGTACAAAAGAAGACCCTAGGAATTGATGGCATACCAATCGGCATATCAACAAACAGACGCTGCCATGGATGTGCTCACCAAGTTGTGCCAACTGAAGAGATCTATATTTGTTCCTGTTACAAAGAAAGGTGACCCAACAGAGTGCGGAAATTATAGAATAATATCATTAATATCATATGCAAGAAAGATTTTGCTGAAAATTATACAAAAAAAGACTGGAGTAGAACATCAACAGAGAACTGCCAGATGTACAGCTTGGGTTTAGAAGAAGCCGTGGTACTAGAGATATTATAGCTAATATTAGATCTTGGCTGAAAACAGAGGGAGGAATGTCTATTTGTTTTATTGACCATGTAAAGAGGTTTGACTATGTGGGTTACAACAAACTGTGGCTGATTCTGAGAATGAAAATCCCCGAATGTTTGATCTTGCTTATGTGAAATCTATACCAGGAGACAGTCATTCGAACAGAGTAGGGAAACACTGTATGTTTCAAAATTGGGAAGAGTATATATCAGGGATGTGTCCTGTGTCTGTATCTTTTCAATCTATATGAAGAACCTTTCATCTGGGATGCTGGGCTGTGTGAGGAGAAATGTGGCATCAGGATTGGAGGAAGACTCACCAACAACCTGGATATTGCAGATGATACAACACTGTTGCTGAAACTGAGGAGGACCTGAAGCATTTGCTGCAGAGGCTCAAGTACTGCAGCCTTCATTATGGATTGAAGCTCAATATAAAGAAAACAAAGATTTTCACCACTGGGCCTATTGGCAGCATTATGATAAATGGTGAAGAGATTGAGATTATTAACAGCTTTAGTTTGTTTGGTTCCACAATCGATACTCTTGGTACCAGCAGCCAGGAAATCGAGACAAATTGTGGTGGGAAAATCAGCTGTCAGGGACCTCTCCAGAGTACGCAACATCAGTCTGGAGATTAAGGTGTGCCTGATCCAGACCATAGTTTTTGAAATTGCTTGCTATGCTTCAGAGAGATGGACAATGACTAAGGATAATAGAAAGAGAATTGATGACTTTGAGCTGTAGCACTGGAGAAGAATGTTGAATATAGCATGGACTGCTAGGAGAACAAACAGGTTCGTCCTAGAGAAGGATGCTCCTTGGAGGCAAGGATTCTGAGGCTTTGTCTGACATACTTTGAACATGTTGCGAGGAGAGACTGACAAGTCCTTGGAGAGAGATATGATGCTTGGAAGGGTGGAGGGACAGAAAAAGAGGAATACCATCAATGAGATGGACTGATTCAGTAACTGGAGTAATGAGGGTAGGTGTGTCAGAGAGAGTAAAGTTAGCACAGGTTAGAGCAGGTTTCAGGGCTGTTGTACATTGGATCACTATGAGTCTCAAGTGACTTGATGGCACGTAAGGACAACTTTCCTTCTTCACTGTTTCCACCTTTTGCATTCTAGTCACCAATTATCATTAATACCTCTCATTTGCAAGTTTGATGAATTATAAACTGTGCGATTTGATAAAAATTCTCAATTTCATTGTGTTTGGCTCTAGATGTAGGAGCATATATTCGAATAATAGTTATGTTAACTGGTCTTCCTTTCCATGTGCATTGCTATTATCACTCACAGCATTGTATTTCAGGATAGAACTTGAAATTGACTCTTTTATTTTGACTGCAACACCATTCTTCTGTTTTTCATTCCTGGCATACTATGCTGGGTTCTAGTTCTAGCCTCTGAAAAGTCACTGCAGGGTCAACTGTAAGTCAATTCTGTTTCAACATCATATGGCACATAACAGTAGTGTTATTATGAGTTAGAGCTGACTTGGTTGCATGTTATTGCAACAGTTCTATCCTAGTACTGCTAGGATCTTCTCATTGTGTGTTTTTGTTATTTTTTGTCTTGGTGTGTTCTTGTTATAAGTGCCATCAAGTCAATCACAACTCATAACAAATGAAAAACAACAGATCTGAATCTTGCCTAACCTGCCCCATATTCACCATTTCTGTCATTCTCAAGCCTGTTTTGATAGTCACTAGGTCTTGATGAATCAAGTAGCCATTATTCCTTTAAATTCAAGATGCCATGTTTGAATCCTTTGTATCTCAACCGCATGACAAACAAAATCATCCTAGTGAAATCAATTTTCTTAATTTGCAAGATGATGCTACTAAAAAAAAAGTTTCAGACTTTACGTGTGTGGGTTTTTTTTTTTAACTCATAAACTTCCTACCCATTAAGTGCAGCAGGGCACATAATATAACACAGAGATGTTGTAGTACTGGTAGTAATGGTCTGGAGGTTGCTGGAACTGACTCAGGAGAACTGATTTCAAATATTCAGAAAGTTTATGAATTACTAGTTAGGGCTGGCTAGTTGTTTCAAATCAAACACTAGAAATATATACACCATGGGAATCAGAAGACACTAATAATCATAGTTTTCTTTCCTGTAATTCTCCTGGAGAGATGACCTACTGATGCCTAATAACTGGTGACTAAGTCCTGGCTATAGTGTGTGCTTGCATTTTATATTTTTTTTTTTATGGTGAGGAAAATTTGTATTTAGAATTAGCCAGCTGGACTCAGTTTAGATGATCTCAGTTTTATGGGCAACATCCAAAGCATTATCGTCAGGAGCAGGTTGAAAATAAGCCTTGTCTCCACCAGGCCTAATCAAAGTGTTGACCTTGGCCACATCATTGTCATAGAGCTTCTTTACAGCTTGTTCTTGGTTGACTCAGTGGTCAGGGGAAACTTGATGGTGGCATAATGGTCAAGCTTGTTCCTCCTGGGGGCGCTCTTCCGGAGGTATTTGAGCTGCCTTCAGAGTCTCAGCATGTTAGGCCAACAGGAGGTGGGTGATGTGTGGATCTTCTTCTTCTCCTTTTTTTTTTTTTGGTAGCTGTGATTGCCCTTCAGTACTGCCTTCTTGGCCTTTAATGCCTTTGCATTGGCTTCAGTCTTGGGAAGACCAGGGGCTTCCTTCTGTGTTTTTGGTGTCATTTTCATGTACTTGTATTTTTATGTATGCCTGCTTGAAAAAAACATGAAGGCATGGATGAATATATGCTCTCTAATTTCCCAGAGGAACACATTTGTAAATTGGGCTGTCAACAGTATACAAACTAATCATGCTTATTCTAAAAAATAAGTCTCAGATCAATTGATTCTCAGAAAGTATAAAAATTGCACACACTACTACTTTTAACATTCAAAACAAAACTTAAAAATAGTTCTTATCATACACTTTACTATGTATTTATTCTTTCTCCAGTGTTCTAAGTAGAAAATGAAGTCATATAGAAGCTACAGGTCTGCACCAAGACGGCAAACTTGAAAATTTCAAAATCAAGATTGGAACTCAGTCACTCTACTCCCAGTGTTGGGTGTTTGCCCTTGTTGCAAGATGATGATGGGTTTGCCACTGGGGAGCTGGCTGCCTCCTTGATTGGACAGACTCAACACGGCTGCTCAGCCAAAGCATCTGTGCAATGCCTCTTTCAGATGTAAGTCACACCGCAAATCAGAAGGAACAAGGAATGTTCCTTGAATTAGTTCGGCCAAATGATTCCCCAATTAGGTTTATTAATCACCTCAAGCCCGTGATTACATAGTGTGCTGCCAAGAGCTGCACAAGCTGTGTCTGACATGCTCTTGGCTTTGGAGGGCCTTGTAACCAGTATTTATACTCATTGTACTTGATGCTTAGCTGGTTACTTGCTAGGCATCTCAGAGCTGGACAATGAATAAGGTTGACAGAAAAAGAATTGACGCCTTTGAGCTGTGTGTTGGAGAAGAGCACTGAACATCCCATGGACAGCCAAGAGAATGAATAGATATGTCTTGGAGATGGTGCAGCCAGGGTACTCTTGGAGGCAAGAATGATAAGGCTTTGCCTCACATACTTTAGGCATGTTGCTAGGAGGGGCTATTCCTTGGAGAAGGACATGATGCTGGGAAGGGTGAAGGCTTGACAAAGGAGAGGAAGACCCTCAACCAGGTGGATTAACACAGTGACTCCTGCAATGGATTCTTGTGAGTCAGGAAGTGTGAGGATGGCACAGGATAGAGCAGAGTTGAGATTTTTTTTTGTTCATAAGGTAACTATGAGTCGTACTTGACTCAATGGCACCTAACCAGAACAACAAAACAAAAAAAGGGGATTGATAAAAACTTCATACATAGCTTCTTGTACAGTATTTGCTAACTTGGAAAGTTCTGCTGAAGAGCTTTTAAGAACTTCAGTGTCCAAACCTCATTCCATATCAATTAAGCAAAAAATATGTAGTGGTGATACCCAGGCCCCAGTTTATATTTTAGAATTGTGACCCCTTTGATATGACAGTGCCTACACTTTTTTTTTCCCTGGAAAGCAAATACTGTCAAGAAGCAAATGTTTATTTTAAAAACAATTTTTCCTCTACTCCATCTTGAAAGCAAAAGCAATATATTCTCAATTAACAAAATTTAGAAAATATTGTCAGGAAGTTGTTGTTATTGTTAGATGTCGTCTCGCAGTCTATGACTCATCGGAACACCATGAACAATGGATCTGAAGTCGGTTATGTCTTATGCCATCCTCATAATTTCTGCTATATTTGAGCCCATTGTTACAGTCACTGTGTCAGTCCAGATCATTGAGGGTATTTCTTTTCTTGGGGACCCTCCACTTTTCCAAGCATGATATCCTTTCCCAGGAACAGGCCCCTCCCTACAATATGCCAAAAGTATGTGAGATGAAGTTTTAATATCCTTGCTTATAAGGAACATACTGGCTGCACCTTCTCCAAGACAGACACTTTTGTTCTTTTGGCAGTCCATGGTATATTCATTTTTCTTCTCCAATACCACATCCCCAACATATTGATTCTTCTGGAAGCCTTATTCACTGTCTGAATTTCAGATGCATAGGAAGTAATTGAAAAGTGGTTTGGATTAGGCACACCTTAGTCTTTAAATTGATGTCATTGCTTATCAGCTCTTTGGATGGTAACTGATAACAGAATTTCCCACAGCAACATGTCTTTTGATATCTTGGCTGCTAATACCAAGGATGTTGATTGGGGATTCAAGTAAGAATCAGAATAAAAAAGTTGCTAAAATATGATATATTCCTTCTTTGCAAGTCGAACTGTTTAGAACAATGTTCATTATGTTTTTGCTGTTGTTAGGTGGTGTCGAGTTGACTATGACTCAGAGGGAACCGATGATGGCTCTGAACCTGCCCTATCCCGAGTCAAACTCTCCAGCTCTGATACACCTCACCCCCATTGCCACAGTCACTATGCCAATCCATCTCATCCAGGGTCTTCTCCTGGACTGATCTTTCCAAGCATGAAGTCCTTTTCCAAGGACCAATTCCTCCTGGAAACATGCCCAAAATATGCAGGACAGAGTTACAACATCCTTGCCTCCAAGGAGCAACCCGGTTTCACTTTCTTACGGACAAACCTGTGTGTTCTCTTGCCAATTCATGTCATGTTCAGTACTCTTCTCCAGCACCACAATTCAAGGCATTGATTTTTTTCTTTCATCCTTATTCATTGTCTCTCTTTCACATATATAGCAAACAATTAAGAAGACCATGGCACAGTTTAGACTCTAGACTGCCCTCATTCCTCCTTAGCACTCTGAAGAAGTCCTTGACAGAGAGTTTTCCCAGTACAACTTGTCTTTTGATTTCCTGACTGCTGCTGCCAAGAGTATTGATTGTGAATATGAGCAAGATGAGATCTTTGACAACCTCATATTTTCCCCCTTAATTTGGCAGGTGGTGAGGGTTTTCACTTTACTGATGTTGAGATGCAATCCATAGTGAAGTCAGCAGTCCTTGACCTTCTGTAGCAAGCGCTTCAGGTCCTCTTGAATTTCAGCAAGCAGGGTTGTGTCATCTGCATAACTCAGGTTGTTGATGAATCTTCCTCCAATCCTGATGCCACATTCTTCCTCATACAGCCCAGAATCCTGGATGATCTGTTCTGCATGTAGATTAAAAAGGTATGGATATATACAAGATCAACATACAAAAATCAGTTGGCTTTCTCTACC
>NW_006399829.1:7959593-7978097 GCF_000299155.1 Elephantulus edwardii | reverse complement strand
ACAATGAATGAGTGGAAGCCCAAAATCTCTGTAAATGTTTATGAAAATTAATAAAATATAATTATAGAAAAAAAAAGGTATGGATATTAATACAACCCTGGTGGACACCCTTCCTGATTTTGAACCATGCTTTAAAAATAAGAAAGCTACTAGAACATATGCCAGGAGAATTATTTTAGTGTGGCACTGAGTGTGGTTGTTGTTGGCTAACATTGAGTTACTGTAGAGTTCTAGACTTTTCTTCTTGTCATGTAGGCCTGGTGCTCCTGCTGAAAATTGTTCATCTTTCATGCCAACACACAAGATTCTAAGATAGGTTGTAGCCATGCAGGAGGTGTATTTATTAGGATTTGAAGCCTAGTCTCTAACATGAAAGGTAAGAATTCTACCACAGGATCACCAGTGCCTCCTTGGCTCTATAGGTTATTGTTAGGTGCTGTTGAGTCAAGTACAACTCAGAGCAACCCTATGAAGAACGTATCTGGACCCTGAACTATCCTAAGCCATCATAACAATTTTTTTACATACTTGAGCTATTGCTGTAGTGACTATGTCAATCCATTTCTTTGATATTTCCCTCTCTTTTGCTGACTTCATAGCTTTCCAAACATTTCATACCTTTCTAATGAATAAGCTTGCATTTCTTGTCTATAACATACTACACACCCAAAGCATGAAAGGCGAAGTTGAAGTTTCACCATCTTTGTCTTCAAGGAGCACTCTGGCTGTGCTTTTTTCAAGATAAGTATGTTTGTTCTCTTTGTAGTCCATGGGGAAGCTAATACTATTTTCCAGAACCACAAAGACTTCAGTTCTTCTGTTATCCTTATTTATTGTCCACTTCTCTGATGTGTAGCAGGTGATTGAGAAGACTACAGTCCGAATCACACATACGTTACTCTTGCTGTAATCATTGCTTTCAATTATTTTGGAGGGGTCCTTCACAGAGAACTTGTCCCAATGAAGTACATCTCCTGATTTCCTGACTGCTGCTACCAAGGGTGTTGATGGTTTATCTTACCAAGACGAACTCATTTACAAATTCTATCCTTTTTCCAACTATCATGATGTTGTTTTGGTCCTGTGGTGAGGACCTTTGTTTTCTTGACTTGATATGTAATCCATACAGAAGGTTATAGTTCTTGATCTTCTGCAGCAAGCATTTCACATCCTACTCATTTTCAGCAAGCAAGGATGTGTAATTCACTTAGCACAGGTTGGTGATGAGTCTTTGATCCTGATGCTACATTCCCCTTTATAGAGTCTAGATTCATGGATTATTTGTTCAGCAAAAAGATTGAATAGTTATGGATAATATAAACATCCCTTCTTGATATTAAACATCAACATACTCCATTACCTTGCCTCCATTTGGACAATATCTTATCGATCAAGATATAGATTTCTCATTAACGTAATTAAGCATTCTAGGATTCTCATTATTTTTTATGTTAATGATAATTTAATATAATTCACATAGTCAAATATCTTTGCATTGTTGTTTGTTGTTGTTGTTATGTGCTGTCAAGTCGTTTGCAACTCATAGCGACCCTATATACAACAGCCCTAAACCCTGCTCTATCCTGTGCCAATCTCATTGCCTCTGACACACCCATCCCGATTACCCCAGTCACTGAATCAATCCACCTCACAGAGGGTCTTCCCTTCCTGCGCTGTCCTTCCACTCTGCCCAGCATGATGTCCCTCTCTAAAGACCTGTCTCTCCTTACATGTCCAAAGTATGTCAGGTGAAGCCCCAGAATCCTTGCCTCCAAGGAGCAGCCTGGCTTAACCCCCTCTAGGATGAATCTATTTGTTTTCTTGGCAGTCCATGGTACATTCAGTACTCTTCTCCAGCACCACAGCTCAAAGGCATCAATTCTCCTTCTATCCTCCCTAGTCATTGTCCAACTCTCTGATGCATAACAAGTGATTGCAAAAACCATGGCCTGTATCAGGCACACCTTAGTCTCCAGAGAGACACCGTTGCTCTTGAGTACTTTAGAGAGGTCCCTAACCGCAGACTTTCCCATCGCAATATGTTTTTTGATTTCCTGGCTAATGGTGCCAAGAGTGTTGACCGTGGAGCCTCGCAAACTGGAGCTGTGAACAATCTCAATCTCTTCACCATCCATCCTGATGCTACCGATTGGTCCAATGGTGAGAATTTTTGTCTTCTGAACATTGAGCCTCAGTCCATATTGAAGGCTGCAGTCTTTAACCCTCTGCAGTAAGTGCATGAGGTCCTCCTCAGTTTCAGCGAGCAGGGTTGTGTCATCTGCATAACGCAGATTGTTGATAGATCGTCCACCAAACCTAACGCCACGCTTCTCCTCATAGAGCCCAGCCTCTCAGATAATCTACTTTGCATACAGGTTGAAGAGGTATGGAGACAGAACACATCTCTGGCGTACACCCTTCCCAATTTTGAACCATGCAGTGTTGCCCTGCTGTGTTCTGACTACTGCCTCTTGGTCCAAGTATAGGTTTCACATTAGCACGATTAAATGTTCTGGGATTCCCATTCTTCTCAGAGTCAGCCACAGTTTGTTATGATCCACGCAGTCAAATGCCTTTGCATAATCAATGAAACACAGATAGACATTCTTCTGGTATTCTCTGCTTTCAGCTAAGATCCATCTAACGTCAGCAACAATATCCCTAGTACCACGACCCCTTCTAAACCCAGCCTGGACTTCTGGCAGTTCTCTGCTGATGTACTGTTCCAGTCGTTTTTGGATAATCTTCAGTAGAATCTTGCTTGCATGTGAAATCAATGATATTGTTCTGTAGTTTCCACACTCAGTTAGGTTGCCCTTCTTTGGCATAGTTGTTAAAAAATAGCTAGACACCTAAAACTCTAAAGACTGTTACTGTTGTAATTAGGTACTGTCAAATAGAGTATGATTCATGGAAACCCTATGAACAACATATCTGAACCCTGTCCTATCCTGTGCCATCCTCATACTTCTTGACACACGAAAGCCCATTTTGGCAGACATCATGTCAATCCACCTGGTTGAGGATCTTTCTCTCCTTAACTATCCCTCTACCTCTCCAAGTATGATGTCCCTCTTCAAGTAATAACCTCTCCTAGCAACATGGCCAAAGTATATGAGATGAAGCTTTATTTTTCCCTAAAAATTAACACTTGAGTTGAGAACTGATATTTGCAGAATAGGAATAAAGTAGGCAAAAGTAAAAGGGAAAAGCCTTTATATACAAAGAGCACACCATACCCAAGGGTTAGAAAGTAGTGGGATCATAGGTTCTTCCATCACTAACTGTCACTACTGTCAATTGGGTTCTTGACCTACATTGACTGTATACGAAAGAGTAAAACTTCCCCATAGCATTTCCAAGGTTGTAAACATTTATGTGAGGAGACACCTTCAACTTTCTCCTGTAGAGAAGCTGTTGGATTAAAAGTGATGTCCTTTTGGTTAACATGTCAATATGAACCTAGTGCATTACCAGGGTTCCGCTCCACCTCTAATATAATCTGAAAGTTGAGACTTTACGGCTAGGCTGAGAGTATATCATTTAGGAATTGAAAGGGATATTAAAGATTCTGGTCTTTATTGTGAGAGAAATGGGAAGCCATTAAAAATTTTTAGACTGGGATATGGAGTGATATGAAAGAGCTGTGCTTTGAAAACTGTTCTTTTTTCTTTTTAAAGTATGGAAAATATACTAGTGTGAGAAAGAGGGAGGCAGGGAGATGAAGTAGAGAGTTAAGAATGATGGCACCTTAGACTGAAATGGTACCTAGGAAATAATAGAGAATGAGCAGAGTATAGCAGAATACTTTAGAGATAGTTATTGTTGTTGTGCTACTGTCTTTGAGTCGAGCACGACTCATAGAAACCCTTATGAACAAAAGGCCTGAAGTCCCTCTACAACTATTGACATTTATTAAAGTTCATAGAGTTTCTGAAGGCATGGTGTTTAGGAAGTGGAGAAGAGGCAAAAAGGTGATGGGCTAGAAGAAGGGGATGATGGAGAAGAATTGTTTATACCAATTCCTTATTTTTAGGTTTTCATTATTGGATACAAGCTGCAACTCTTCCCAAAGACTGAAAACACACATGGAAAGTTAAGATGGAAGAGAAATTAGGTTAGGTTAGAAGGTGAATTCAGCTTTATATAAAGTGATTTTGAGGTGTGTTTAACACATCACATTACAGAACACCAAAAATGAAGAGAAGCAAGCAAGGGCTCAGAGGAGAATCATGGCAATGGTTAGGAGTAGCAATTAAAGACTTTTATGGTAGTAAGATTGCCAAGGAGAAAATATAGAATAAAAAGAGAAGAGGTCAAGGCTGAACCTTGTGGATACTGGTATTTAAAACCAAGAAGTGGCTGAATTCCAAAGAAACCAGACTAGCTGAATAGATAGAAGGAAATTATAGTTGTGAGGCAAAAGGTCTAAAGATGTTGTTGTTAGGTGCTGTTGCTTTGAGTACGACTGACAGCAACCCTATGGACATCAGATCTGAACCTTGTCCTGTCCTGCACTATCCTCAAGTTGCTCTCTGACAGAGTCAAGCCCATTGCTGTAGTCATGGTGTCAGTCCACCTGGCTGAGAGGCTTCCTCTCCTCTGCCATCCCTCCACCTTTCCAAGCATGATGTCCTCCCAGAAATAGCTTCCCCTAGCAACATGTCCAAAGTATGTGCAATGCATCATTGCCATCATTGCCTCTAAGGAGCACTCCGGTTGCACCTTCTTCAAGACATATTTGTTTGTTCTTTTGGCAGCCCATGGGCTATTCAGTACTCTTATCTAACATCACAATTCAAAGGCATCACTTCTTCTCTCATATTTATTCATTGTCTAACTCTCAGCAGCATAGCAAGTGATTGAAAAGACCATAGTATATACCACACACATCTTAGTCTTGTAGCGAACATCAGTGCTCTTCAATAATTTAAAGAGGTCCCTGACAATTTTCCCAGTGCAACATATCTCCTGATCTCCTGACTGCTGGTACCAAGTGCATCGATTGTGGATCCCAGTAAGATTGAAAGAATTGCTGGTTTCCAGGGACCTTTCCAGAGTGCTAAAGAATAATGATGTTAGTTTATAGACTAAAGTATGCCTGATCCAGGTTATGATCATCTTAGTTGCTATGTATCTAAGAGCTGGACAATGAAAAAGGATGAGAGAAGAACCAATGCCTTAAGTTATGGTGTTAACAAATAGTACTGTACTTAGAGTTGCCATGAATCATAGCTAATTTGGAGGCACGTAACAACAATCATGACGTTGCCTATCGATCTAGTGGGGGAAATTTATGTTTTTATGATGTTAAAATGCAATCCATATTGAAGGTTGCAGTGTTTGATCTTCTGCAGCAAGTAGTACTTCAAGTCCACCTAATTCTCAGAAAGCAAGATTGTGTCATCTGCATAAGGTAGGTTATTGATGAGTCTTCCTCAATCTTGATGCCACAGTCTTCTTCATAGAGTCCAACATCTAGAATACTTTGACCAGCATAAATATTAAACAGTTATGGAAAAATGATAAAACGCTGACACACATCTCTCTTAATTTTAAATCATGAAGTGTTCTCTTGCTCTATTCTTATAAAAGCCTCTAGGTCTACGTTTCCCATGAGCACTGTTAAGTGTTCTGGGATTCTCATTCTTCTCAATGATAGCCATAACTTGTTGTAATCCACACAGTCAAATGACCTTGTAAGGTCAATAAAGCATAGATAGACATTCTTCTGTTATTCTTTTCTTTTAGGCAGGATCTCTCTGACATCAGCAATATACACCTGGTGCTATGGCCTCTTTCAAATCCAGCTTGAACTTCTGGTAATAGTCTTCCTATGTACTTGTCTGTCAGTTTGCTGTACTTAGATAACTTGTGGTTTCTGCGGTGTTAAAAGCTTTGTCAGATGGGGTACCTAAATCCAGAGGTGTCACCATGGTGGAGAAGTTTTAGTAGAGCTCCCAGATTAAGAGAGACTAGGGAGAAGGCTTGGCCATCTACTTCTGAAACAGCAGGCCTATGAAAATCTTATGAACAATAGAGGAACACGAATAGTTATAGTATTAGAGGTAGAACTCAGATTGGAAGTCAATCAAAATGAGGAGAAGCAGTTGTAAACATCCATTTATAGTTGGAACACGGAATGTACAAAATATGAAAGTTTGAAAACTAGAAGTGAAAAATGCAATGGAACACCTAAACATCAACATTCTTGGCATTAATGAGATGAGATGGACTTTGGCCACTTTGAATCAGACAACCAAGTAACATACAATGCTGGGAATGAAAAACAGAGAAAGCATAGTGTTGCATTCACAGTTAAAAAGACAATTTCAAGTTTTATTATGGAGCTTAATGTTGTGAGTGACAGAATACTATCCATACATATACAAGGAAGAACTATTAATGTAACTGTTATTCAAATATATATATATAAACCAAAATTAAGGCCAAAGAGGAGGAAATTGAAGATTTTTACCAAATATTGCAATTTGAAATTGACCAAACATGCAATCAAGATGTATTAATGATAATTTGTGACTGGAATGTAAAAGTAGGAAACAATGAGGTGTAATAGCAGTTTATATGCTAAGCATTAGAGAAGACATTTTATATGTTAGCATCAGAGAAGCCTATTTTAAGAAATGTATGCCTTAATAATTTTGTCAATAGTATGTGTTGTTAAGGTTTATGTTTCCTAATATATGCTGACCCAACTTGCTTACTGTTTCCTGACTACATCTTGTACCTAGTGGTGGGCCTGGACACCCATGAGAAGTCAGAAACAATAATGACTTCCCAAAGGGAAGAAATCTCAACTGCCAACCTCAATGAACTTTGTGTAACCCCCCCACCCAATCTCTGTATATAAACCCAATCTTTTCTTCCCCTTGGGATTGGAATAGTTTGGGCAATAGCTGACGTTCTTGACCCATGAGTAATAAAAGGTTTGTTAATCTTCAATATTGTCTGAGTGTTTAAATCTTTTCTGCCATAACATTTGGAGGCCCCAGAGAGATCCTCAGCTCATTTTCTAAGTTTTCTGTGCTGAGTAGCCAGGGTTCACTCAGTCCCAGGCTCAGCTTCCTGAGAAGAAATAGGAAAGAATGCAGCCTGTAACTTTCCAGGATCCCTTTTTCTTTCCATGGCTCTGGTGACTGGGATTGAGGTGACTCCTGGTGCTCTTTCTTGAGATCAATAAACCTTCATCAAGAACATCTCTGGTGAGTCTGACTCTCTGTAATTCTGGTTCCTGTAACAGTTTAAGTAAGTTTGGATGTGAACTCACCATGACTACTGGCTATAACTCAGACATGAGTGGTCAGTTAGTCCTTTTTTTTTTTTTTTCTGGTCTGGTTTACCTGGGGTTCTGGTTTGTGTTGTATGTGTTTTTCTGTGGGTTTATTGGGAGGTAAAGTAAAAAGCTCTGAGTTCTTGGTTGAGAGATTGTGTGTTTGTGTGTGCTTGTAACTGGCTGCTGCCTCAGTAGCTGGTCTGTATGGCTCCATGGCAAAGAAATCCCGAGCTATGGAGTCTGATTGTGTCTAACCTGAAGTTCTGTGGTCGCGTCATACAGCATAATGGAGACTCATCTCCTTTATGAGGTAACCTGGGCCAGGATTTATACGGGTACTTTTTAAGCCAAGTTGGACCTAAGTTTCCATGAGGACCGTGGTCAGGTGTCTCTGAATTTGTACCGTGTCTTTTGTCTGTGCTGCCGGGCACTCCCCAAGCAATAGGGGGAGATTCTGTTGCAATTTTTCAAAAATAAGGATAAGAAAAATAAGAAAATTTTCTTTATATTACTTCCTGGCTTTTTCTCACCCAGATCCTTCCCCTTTGGGTCTGCCAAGCTGTCCATGCATTAGATGCTTACCATCAGACTTTACTGTCAGGTTTCAGAGAAACTGCTCTGAAAACTACCAATTTAAGCTAAACTGCAATAATGCAGGGTCCAAAATTTAAATATGTTTTAAAGGAAGACAGGTCCCTCCTTGCAATATGCCCAAAGTATATCAGATAAAGCCTCAGAATCCTTGCCTCCAAGGAGCAGCCTGACTTCACCCTCTCTTGGATGAAACTTTGTTCTCCTGGAACTCCATGGTATATTCAACACTCTTCTACAGCTTACAAAGATACATGTCAGTTCACGTCTGAACTTACTTGACTGTGATAAGAACCAGAATTACAGAGAGTCAGACTCACCAGAGATGTTCTTGATGAAGGTTTGTTGATTTCAAGGAGATTTAAAATTAAATCTCCATGTCATTTCTATAAGGCGCTCCTCTTAATTTAAGTTGCGCCTCCTGGGCTGTTTAGTTCAGAACTTTTGTAAAAGATTACCCAGAAATTATAGAGTTAAAATGTCTACTGCCTGCCTCTGCACCCTTTGCAAAGTGGAATGGCTTTCCTTTGATGTCAACTACCTATTGAAGAGCACTTCTAAATTGTGTAATATTGGAACAGTCTGAGTCTATTGTTACTAAAAACCCTAGTCACCCTAATCAGTTTCTTTATATTAATTCCTGGCTTGTTCTCCCCCAAATCCTTCCCCGTTGGGTCTGCCAAGCTATCCCTGCAGAAGGATCCTCCACCAACCCATCCCTGCAGAGGGTCCTCCGCAACTGATGCCATCCTTGTGTCTGACACAGTAAAAGAAGTAAGACACAATAAAAATTGCTGTCCATCCAGAATAAGAGCTGAGAATACAGAGGCTGTTTTGTGAGAACCCAGTGTCTTCTGACCCTCCTCAGCCATCTTCTGTCACTACTGTCTTCTCCTTGTAGCTATAAACCAGTGTTCTTCTCTTGCACTCTGGGCAATGGAGAGCCATTTGGGTTATGTTGCATCTGCCCAGAGAACTAGGAAAATATAATCAGTAAGCACTGCTGTGCTCAGAACTAGTCCCTGGCAACAGTCTTGTAGCTGCTGGAGTTAAGAGGGACTTGTGTTTCCCTTCTAGAGCGTTGAGCCAGCTCATTCATGCTGCTTAAAACGTCCCTTTCTGCTCAATACGCTAAATCAGAACCTACGCTTTAACAAAATCCCAGCTAGAAGAGTCCAAAAGTCTAATTACTGGGAGATCTTGTTGATATGTAGACTCTGATTCTGTGTATCTGAGGTGGAAAACCCACCTAGAATAAAACCCTCATCTCTTCCAATGTTACTTGAACCCCTTATCCTCACACAAGATGTTATCTGAGCTTGTTTCCCCTCTACGTAAAACAGAAAACAAAGTAAAAGAAGGGAAAATCTGGAAAAGATTACCTTCTCTCCTCTATTGTGAATAAACTTAATTTAGTGCCATAAAAAGACCAAAAGCTTCTGATTTTTAATTTCTCTGGCAGCTCATCTCTAATTATTAGAGACCTCTCTCTAAGTTTCCACTTGTCCTCCCCAACCAAAAAACTTCTGAATCCTCCTTAAATGCAAGTGTTATAGCTGACATTAGATAGATCTTAGCTGAAAGCAGGGAATACCAGAAGAATGTATATCTGTGTGTCATTGATTATGCAAAGGTGTTTGACTGTGTGAATCATAGCAAACTGTGGCTGACTCTGAGAAGAATGAGAATCCCAGAACATTTAATCGTGCTAATGCGAAACCTATACTTGGACCAAGAGGCGGTCGTCAGAACAGAGCAGGGTAACACTGCATGGTTCAAAATTGGGAAGGGTGTATGCTAGGGATGTGTCCTATATCCGTACCTTTTCAACCTGTATGCAGAGCAGAGTATTTGAGAGGCTGGGCTCTATGAGGAGAAGTGTGGCGTCAGGATTGGTAGAAGATCTATTAACAATCTGCATTATGCAGATGACACAACCCTGCTTGCTGAAACTGAGGACCTCATGCACTTGCTGCAGAGGGTCAAGAACTGCAGTCTTCAGTATGGACTGAGGTTCAATATCAACAAGACAAAGATTCTCACCACTGGACCAATCGGCAGCATCAGGATGGATGGTGAAGAGATTGAGATTGTTCACAGCTTCAGTTTCCTTGGCCTTGGAGGTGAACACCCTTGGCACCAGCAGATGGGAAATAAAAAAAGTATTACTGTTAGGGACCTCTTTAAAGTACTCAAGAGCAACGGTGTGTCTCTGGAGACTAAGGTACATCTGTTATAGGCCATGGTCTTTGCAATCACTTGTTATGGATCAGAGTTGGACAATGACCAGGGAGGACAGAAGGAGAATTGATGCCTTTGAGCTGTGGTGCTGGAGAAGAGTATTGAATGTAGCATGGACTGCCAAGAAAACAAACAGATTCATCCTGGAGAGGGTTAAACCAGGCTACTCCTTGGAGGCAAGGATTCTGGGGCTTTGTCTGACATACTTTGGACATTGTTGTGAGGAGGGACTGGTCCTTGGAGAGGGACATCATGCTTGGGAGGGTGGAGGGACAGCACAGTAGGGGAAGACCCTCTTTGAGGTGGATTGATTCAGTGACTGGGATAATCAGGATGGGTGTGTCAGAGGCAGTGCGATTGGCACAGGATAGAGCAGGGTTTAGGGCTATTGTACATAGGGTCGCTATGAGTCACAATGCAAGCGACTCGACGGCACATAACAACAACAACAACAACAACAATGCTCTCCATTGCTGAAAAAGCTATCTTAGAAAATTTCCCAGGAACAGCTTAATAAAGCTGTGAGCAATTATAAAAAATCATGCCAATTATCCATCCTGAGTGGGACCCCAACTGTCAGGTCTCAGAGAAACTGCTCAGAAAACTACCAGTTTAAGCAAAACTGCAGTAATGTAGGGTCTGGAAGAATCCTGAAGGGCATTTTTGGACTTTATGAAACTTTTCAAGTGTATACCTTTTTTTTTTTTTTAAATCCAATTACTCCTGAGAACATTAGGGCCCTTCACCTCAACTTTATGTCTCTGTCAGTCTTGAACGTCTGTAAAAAGCTCAGAAACTTAAGTGGCTTGCTTGTATGAATACTAGTCAGTCACCTTTTAGAAATCTTCTGCAATAGACTGATAATCTGCTCCTTGCTGTAGACACTGATGTCAACTGCCTGAAAAACACAAGCAAACTGCTCCATTTGCGATAAGGAAAAAAATCCTATAAAGTGTCCCTCAAAAGGACAAAAATATGTCAGCAAACCTTTTTAAACTCTAAACTCACACAGTATCTGACAAGTAAAAAAAACAAACAAAACAACAAACCTGTAAAAATGCTCTCCTACATATCCCAGTGGCAGTCACTAAAAAGCTCCAGGAGTTTCTCAGAGCAGCAGGTTATTGCAGACTCTAGATACTGAAATTTGTGGAGGTGGCAAAGCCACTTTACACAGACACAGTGCATCAAATCAGTGGCTGATCTAAGATAAAAAAGAGCAATATGCCTTCCATACCCTGAAACAAAAAGTATTGCCAGACATAACAAGACCTTTTCACATCATTGTCCTCGATGGTTCTAAAGGAGCAAAAGGAGTGCTAACCAAGACACTTACATTTCAAAGTGACTAAACCTAGTACCCCCGGGCTAGCCAGCCTGTCTGCAGTCAATAGCTATCTCTACCTTGTTAGTAAACTCACCTTGCGGCAAGACCTCACTATAACAACCCAGCATGCCATTAAAACCCTCCTCTCTGGATCAGAGGCTAAGCGGCTGATCTTCACTACCACCAGAATCCTAAACCCAGCTATCATACTTGTGAACTGTGAAAATACAACAAAACATAACTGTAAACAAGTTCTTGATACCATTTATTCCTCTAGACCAGATGTCAAAGACTGTCCCTTCCTAGATGCAGAAACTTTGGTAGCAGTTTCAGTTATAATAGAACTCAGAAAGCTGGGGAGGCAACCACTACTGATACTGTTGTGTGGTCTGAAAGGGACCTCAGCCCAGAAGACTGAACTCATCGCCCTGATCGGAGCACTCCAGTGAGCTAAAGGTAAGGCTGTTTGCATTGTTTCTGAAAGCCATTATGCCTTTGCAACCATGCATGGGCATGGAGCACTCTACAAAAAAGGGGACTCCTTACTGCCCCTGGAAAGGCTGTTAAAAATGCTTCTGAACTTTTAAATCTCCTACAAGCTGTGTGGCTGCCATAAAAAAATGACACTGCCAAAGACATAAGATGAGAGAAGAAACCGTGACAAAAAATTTTTTTTTAAAAATGAACCAGCAAACTCTTGGGACCATCAAGATTATTGTCACAGAGCTTCGAGTAAGATGCTATATGGTTAGCAATGAATAAAATGTTCTGAGAAGTGAAAAAAAAATAAAAATGAACCAGCAGATGCCTTAGCCTGGCAGTCTGTTCTTAGCACTAAAGACACCAAGCTCATCCCAATCATTTTGGCCTCTGTCCTACCAAACAAGGCTGAATATTCAAAAGCTACGAAAGACTTTGCAAAACAAACAAACCAACAAAAACCACCAAATGTACCTTAGTCAAAAGACAAGAGCTGGCAAATTAAAGATATTTATTCCAAAGCTGTAGCCATACAATTTGTAGAAGTAAATTTTACTAAACTCAATCCAGCACCTCTCAGTTATAAATACCTTCTTGTAGCCATGTGCAATTTTCTGGGTAAATTAAAGCTCTCGCACATGCATTGAGATGGCTAAAGAAGTTGTAAAACTTCTTTACAGGTAATAGTTCTCTAGTATACTTATACTAGGCTCAGAGAATTGGCTTGGACAGTGGCCCAGTGTTTATATCTAAAATCTTGCAAAGTCTCTTCAAAGCTTTAGGTCTTACATCTAAATTACACACAGCCTATAAGCCTCAGGGTCAAAGAAAAAAAATAAATAAAGAAACAGAACCCTTAAAACCACCCTAGTAAAGTTATGCCAAGAAATCTAGCCAGATCTATTAAGTAAATCTTATTAACTAGAGTTTCAGATTTATTTTACAATTAATAATGTGGCTTATTGTTTCAATGTTAACAGAGATATTGTTTCTATGTTGGCAGAAGCGCAAAAATGAAGAAAAAGAAATTACATAAAGTTCTCAGTCCTCCACTGGGCCTATGGAATTTGAATTGACTTCTGCAACTGAGGGTTGTGTAAAAGTTAGTTCGTGCCAAGGAGACACATCTTTAAAGTTAGCATCTGAAACAGATTCATCTTTTTCATCAGTAGTAGACACAAACAAGGCAAATATGTCTTCCCCTCAAACTCTTTCTTCAGATTTGCCTTCACAAGATATGCTTCATAGTTACCCTTCATCTCTCAGTTCTTCTGCTGGAAACATTATGTCAACAACTTACTTCTCAGTCACTCCAAAAATCGGTATGGGTAAACCAGCTATTACCAAAAGAAAATTTTCTCCTGGTAGACCTCGGTCTAAACAGGTAGGGTAATTTTAATGATGTTGACAGAAAAGGTGTTGGAGCAATTATATCAAATCATATGTAAAAAAAAAAAAATTTCCTCAGTATTATATGTATGCACTCAAGCCAGTATGTAAAGATTTTTGCTTCTTGTTGTTATTATGTACCATCAAGTCACTTGTGACTCATAGAGACCTTATATACAACAGCCCTGAAACCTGATCTATCCTGTGCCAACTTTACTGTCTCTGACACACCTACCCTCATTGTCCTGGTCACTGTATCAATCCATTTCCTTGATGGTCTCCCTTTCTTTCTCCATCTCTCCACCCTTCCAAGCATGATGTCCCTCCCCAAGGACTGGTCCCTCCTTGCAACATGCCACAAGTACAAAGCTTCAGAATCCTTACCTTCAAGGAGCAACTTGGCTTCACCCTCTCTAGGATGGATTTTTTTTTTTCTCCTGTCAGTCCATGTTATATTCAACACTCTTCTCCAGCTTACAAAATGTTTAACCTGCATTTTCTATAATACTAATATAGATATAATACTGAAAGTATTTATTTTACATAAGCTCCCTGTAAATCTTACTGTTCTAAAATAGTGGACTCCATTCCATTAACTACCCTTTCTCAAACTTTTCATCCTAAAAACTCGGTTCTTCTTAAAATGTGAATAAGTTTCACAGCCTGCATGAATCAGACTGTGATAAGTTATCTTGACTGATGTCACTGTAGTAAAAATTCCAAGACCTGTGGATTCATTTCTCATAAGTAAAAGTAGCACCAGAGTCACCAGACTGTTAACCTATGATGTACACCACTCCAGCTAACATTCACCATTTAGCATCAACTACACCACACTAAGACAGTTGAAAACCTATCAGACCATTTGCTGAGCTGGAAGATCCTCTCTTCAACCAGCACCCTGCTCTACCCAGTGCTGAAGCTTTCTCTCATCACCAGCCACTGGCTGCGATCCTGCCACCCACTCTGGTGTCCATACTCTCTGCCATGTACCCGTTCCTCAACATGACCCATCTTGGACTTGCTTCTGGTTACTGGCTTTGCCTAGGCCCTAAGCCACTCTAAAATCTACAAGTCAATATGTATAAAAACTGTCATTCTTGATACTGTTCTAACCTATCTTGCCCTTTATCTCCCTTAGCACTTACCTAATTTGTATAGATAGACTCACAAAATGTCTTCAAAGGTCATTAGTAAGCAGGCTTATGTTATGTGTCTTTGTTTAAGCTCTTTCTCAAAAGTGTGTTTATACTGCCCCCCAAAAGCTAAAGTTTATTAATCTTCCAGGTCTCCATGTTACCAAACACACCTTCCCTATAATACCTATTCTTTCAAGTCTCAGTATTGTCAGAGCAATAGCTCTCCACTAAAACACTAGTCAAAAGAAATATGCAAAGAAACATACATTTTAACAGCTTTCAGAGTGTCATTTCCCTTCTACATAATCCAGTTAAATCCCTGACCAAAATTATACTCGAAAACTGATAAAATTCACATCTTCTGTTTCTCTCTTGGGGGAGGGTGGTGGTGGTGGAGTGTGTTACTCTAAGAAAAAAAATTTTTTTGTAGAATATTACTATTACTGTGTTAATAGTAATATTCTAAAAAAAAATAACCTCAAAGCCCACAAACCAAAAATCCAGACTGCCTTACTGTCAGAAAATGTTTAATTGTAATCCCTAGTTAACTTTCTTACTCACTAAAATCTCAAGACTCCTACCAAACTGTGCATCCTTAATCACATAATCCACTCTGATCAAACTCAGATTAAGTCTGTTAAAGTGCTGTTTTTTATCTCAATATTATGAGCCACTAATAACTAAAGACCCTGATGCTCACTCAATGATTTGATTGTGTACAAACAGGAGGAGCGAATGTAATAGTAGTTTATACATTAAGCATTAGAAAACCCATTTTGTATGTTAGCATAAAAGAAGTCATTTTCTATACTAGCATTAAAGAAGCCATTTTGTTCTGACAGCCATTTAAAAAATATGCCTTGATAATTTTGGCAATAATATAGGATTTCTACCAACGTCTTCAGTGAAAGATTGATCAAACATGCAGTCAAGATGCATTAATAATAATGGGTGACTGAAATGCAAAAGTTGGGAATAGAGAAGAAGGATCAGTAGTTGGAAAACATGGACTTGGTCACAGAAATTAAGCCAGAGTTAGAATGATAGAATTTTGTGCAATCAATGACTTACTCATTACAAATATATTTTGTAAGAAACATAAATGCGGGCTATATATGTGTATTCCACCTGATGGCATGCGTAGAAATCAGATTGATTACATCTGTGGAAAGAATCACTGGAGAAACTCAATATCAGCTGTGTAAACTAGGCCAGGTGCTGATTGTGTAACAGACTATTAAGTACTCATATGCAAGTTCAAGCTGAAGCTAAGAAAAATAAAATCAAATCCACAGGAACCAAAATATGACCTTGAGTCTATCCCAACTGAATTTAAACACCATCTCAGGAATAGGTTTGAGGCCTTGGTCATTAATAAATGAAGACTAGATGAACTGTGGGAAGATATCAAGAATATCACCCAGGAAGAGTGAAAAAGGTCATTACAGAAACAAAGGAGGAAGAAAAGACCAAGATGGATGTCAGAAGAAACTCTAAATACTGCATTAGAGTGCTGAGAAGCCAAAGCAAAGGGAAGAAATCAAGATATTAAAGAGTTGAACAGAAGATTCCAGAGATCAGTGGGGGAATACAAAGTAAGGTATTATAATGAACTGTGCAAGGAGTTGGTGTCAGAAAATAAAAAATCAAAATCAGAATGACGAACTTGGTCAGCATTTCTTAAGCTAAAGGAACTGAAGAACAAATTCAAACCTCAAGTTGCAATACTTAAGAATGCTTTGGGCAGAATATTAAATTTTCCAGGAAGCATTAAAAGAAGATGAAAAGAGTATGCAGACATTGTTTCAAATGGAATTGGTGGACACAGACCAACTTCATGAAACAATGTATGAGCAAAAGCCTGTGGTGATGAAGGAAGAAGTTCAAGTTATTGTGAAAGAATTGGCCCAAAATAAGGTCCCAGGAATTGATGGCATACCGATTGACATATTTCAATAGACAGATGCTGTCCTGGATGTGTTCACCAAGTTGTGCCAAGAAATCTGGAGGACAACCACCTGGCCAACTAACTTTCTTAAGAAAGACAGAGTGTGGAAATTATTGAACAGTGTCACTGATATCATATGCAAGCAAGATTGTGCTGAAGATTATCCAAAAATGACTGGAACAGCACATCAACAGAGAACTGCCTGAAGTGCAGGCTGTATTTAGAAAAGGCTGTGGCACTAGGAACATTATAGCTAATGTCAGATGGATCTTAACTGAAAAAGCATCCCAGAGGAATGTCTATCTGTGTTTCACTGACTATCCAAAGACATTTGACTGGGTGGATCATAACAAACTGTGGCTGAGAAGAATGGGAATCCCAGAACACTTGATTGTGCTAATTCGAAACCTATACTTGGATCAGGAGGCAGTCATCAAAACAGAGCAAGGAAACACTGCATAGTTCAAAATTGGGAAATGTGTGCATCAAAGACGTGTTCTATCTCCATATCTTTCAATTTATAGGCAGTACATATCATCTGGGAGGCTGGGCTGAATGAGGAAAAGTGTGGCATTAGGATTGGAGGTAGACTCATCAACAATCTGCATTATGCTTGCTGAAACCGAGGAGGACCTGAAACGCTTGTTGCAGAAGGTCAAGAACTGCAGCCTTCAATGTGAATTGAAGCTCAACATCAAGAAAACAAAGATTCTCACCACTGGGCCTACTGGAAGCATTATGTAGATGGTGAAGAGATTGAGATTGTTGACAGTTTCAGTTTGCTTGGGTCTACAACCAACAGTCTTGGTACCAGCATCCAGGAAATTAAAAGACGAATTGCATTGGGAAAGACTACTGTCAGACTTATCCAAAGTACTGAAAAGCAACAATGTCAATCTGGAGACTAAGGTGTGCCTGATACAGGCAATTACTTTCGATGCATCAGAAAGCTGGACAGTGAGTAGGGATGATAGGAAGAGAGTTGATGCCTTTGAGCTGTGGTGCTGGAGAAGAGTATTGGACTGCTAGGAGAACAAACACGTTCATTCTGGAGAGGGTGAAGCCAGGCTGCTCCTTGGAGGCAAGGATTCTGAAGCTTCGTCTGACATACTTTGGAAATGTTGCAAAGTGGGATCAGTCATTGGAGAGGGATATCGTGCTTAGGAGGATGGAGGGACAGCTCAGGAGAGTAAGACCCTTGACAATATGGATTGATTCAGTGATTGGGATAATGGGGTAGGTGTGTCGGAGACAGTAAGATTGGAAAGGAATAGAACAGACTTGAGGGCTATTGTATATAGGTTTGCTTTGAGTCCCAGGTGACTTGATGGCTCACAACAACAACAACAGCTGTTTAGCGAAGGTTTATGTTTCCTAGTACATGCTGACCTAGCTTGGTTGCTACTCCCTGACTACATGTTGTATCTGTCCCATGGCCTGGGTATCCATGAGAAGTCAGAAACAATAATGACTCCTGAATGGAAAGAAATCTCAACTGGCAACAACAAAGAACTTTGTGTAACCCTCATGCTCAATCTCTGTATATAAACCCAATATTTGTTTCCTCTTGCATTCTGAATGGTTTGGGAATAGCTGACATTCTTGACCCGTGCATAATAAAAAGTTTGTTAATCTCTCGGCCTAGTGGCAAGAAGCTGTGCTGTAATCCTGATGGCACAGTTTGAGGTGACCAGCTGCTCCACATGAGAAGGATCATAATCTCCTCCTTTGTAATTAGCTGCCTTTGAAAACCCACCAAGGGTCAGCTATAGGTTGTTTCTGACTACAATACACAACAACAACAACACCAGCAACAATTTCCAATAGTGGCTAAGTGTTTAAATCTTGCATTTTCTACCATAACAGAAGAAGGAAGAGTAGTCAGAAAGTAAGGACTTGGTGACAGAAACAAGGTTGGATGTTTTTTTTTTAATTTTGTACTTTCAATAAATTTGTTCATTGAAAGTTTGTTGGGTTTTTATTTTATACTGGTTTACATACAAAGTTCATAAAGTTTGTATACATTGTTTTTCACACCTTTTACCCATCCCTCCACCCAATGAATTGAGTGACCCTATTATTAATTTTAAGATAT
>NW_006399829.1:7949083-7958342 GCF_000299155.1 Elephantulus edwardii | reverse complement strand
AGGACAAAGCAGAGTTTAGGGCAGTTGTACATAGGGTCGCTATGAGTCACAAGCGACTCAATGGCACATAACAAGAACAACATCTTAAAATCAGGTTGGGAGAAAAAAAAAGAAAAAGAAGTGCTGAACATGTTTAGTCACTGGACTCTGGAATCCAATTTTGAATAATTAAAGGCATAAAACCTATCAATGGACATAGATGGGATAAAATTATCAATTTAAGATGAAGTTCCATGAGGTTAAAGATGGTAAAAGTAGTAAGAAAGAAAGACTACCGAGTCAGAGCAATGTACATTATTTCATTATTAGGAAGTTTGTGCAGTTTCATGCACTCATGGGATAAGCATTGGAAAGAGTGGTCATGTAAGAAAGTCTAGGAAAGAAGAGACAACAGTTGCTGAACTTTACGAATCATTAGATTTTAATATTTAATATTAATGTATTTTTCCCATTAACTACATGTTTCAAAAATGAGTTCCAAGAAATATGAGTAAATTTGACAAGCGTTTACTGTAAGTAGGACACAGTTCAGAGTCCTATTTAGAGGGTTTTTATAAAAGAAGATTCTCTTGTGATGATCCTATTTAAACAACATTGATGAGGGAATTGTGTTTTGTGCTGCTAAAGTATAAGTGGGTGGTTAGGTAGGTGGAGTTCTTAGCACTGTTTAAGTGGTTCACAGTTGGAAAAAATTGAGAATTACTAAATTATATTGCCACACTCATTTAAGAAGTGAATTCATTGAGACCACTTAATGATTCAGGTCTGGCTGATCAGTGAATCATCTACAAAGCTTCTTTAGAATACAAGTGTCCAGTTCCCATCTGAGACCCAAAGTTTTAGCAAGCTGAAAGGATGAAGTCCAGATATGTTTATTTGTATATTTACACAAAACACCAGAGGTAATGCAGAGCCAGGATTTTAAAAAGCCACTGGAATAGCCTTTAGTAAGTAGGTACAGCTTTTACCTGCCTATTGCTCATGGCTCCTTTGGCACCAGCCATAGTGACCTGACTTTAACCTGGGTTCTCATCTATAACTCATTCTTGGTCTATGTGCTATAGCTGACATTACACCCTGGCTAATTTTACTAGATCATTCAAGGCTGAATAATTTGGGAATTAAATTTCCCTTTCTACAGAGATTTATTTAGAGATGGCAAAGGACCTGAAGCAAGTTAATTTTTTCTAATCACAGCTAATTCCAGGACTTTCACTTCACGCATACAGATTGAGTCATTCTTTATTCTGAATTTAGATCTGGGAGTGTTTTCTAAGTGTGGAGCTGCTGTCAGGTATCTTGGAAACCCGAGGAAAACCTCCTTGAAAATGGAACACCAAAAAGTTTTCAAAATCAAGACCAACACCGGTACAAGATAAAGGCCGATGCTGCTAAAAATGAGTCCTTCACTGGATCAGTGTTTCCTGATTTTTGATTACTTGAGTCTGTGTCCTTCTTTCATGTGCTTATGTAATTTGAAATGAGCTTTCTTGCACTTACAATTAGACAGGTTGGAGTCATGTGTGCTGTCGAGCTGAGGCTCTCCCACTTCTTTACTTTCCTTACTCCTGGTCACATGGCTTGATTCTTGGGGATACTTTTTACCTCTCTGACTTAGAAAATTCACATTTTCTGTGGAAATAAGAAAAGAAAATCCGTTACAGACTAAAGTAAAATTGTTTTTTATGAGCTATCTTGTGACCCCAAACCTGCTTAGATAGCTCACCTTCTATTTAGATGTCATTAATGTACTCAAAAGAAGTCCTGGTGGTATTACGGTTAACTTCTCAGCTGCTAACCAAAAAGTGGGCATTGGAATCCACAGCCAGTCTTTGGGAGCAGAGACCTGGAATTCTGTTTCCATAAAGAATGCATCCTAGGAAATCCTATGGGAATATTCTGCTCTGTGCTATAGGGTTACAACAACAATGACATGCCTGGAGAACTAAGAAGTTGTTGTTGTTGTTATGTGCCGTCGAGTCACCTGCTACTCATAGCGACCCTAGGTACAACAGCCCTAAACTCCGCTCTGTCCTGTGCCAATCGCACTGTCTCTGACACTCCCATCCCGATCATCCCAGTCACTGAATCAATCCACCTCATAGAGGGCCTTCCTCTCCTGCGCAGTCCCTCCACCCTCCCAAGAATGATGTCCCTCTCTAAGAACCGGTCTCTCCTCACAACATGTCCAAAGTAAGTTAGACGGAGCCTCAGAATCCTTGCCTCCAAGGAGCCACCCGGTTTAACCCTCTCCAGGACAAGCCTGTTTGTTTTCCTAGCAGTCCATGGTATTCACAATACTCTTCTCCAGCACCACAGCTCAAAGGCATCAATTCTCCTTCTATCCTCCTTGGTCATTGTCCAACTCTCTGATGCATAACAGGTGATTGCGAAGACCATGGCCTGTATCAGATGCACCTTAGTCTCCAGAGAGACACCACTGCTCTTCAGCACTTTGGAGAGGTCCCTAACAGCAGACTTTCCCATGGTAATGCACCTTTTAATTTCCTGGCTGCTGGTGCCAAGACTGTTGACTATGGAGCCAAGCAAACTAAAGCTGTGTACAATCTCAATCTCTTCACCATCCATCCTGATGCTGCCGATTGGTCCAGTGGTGAGAATCTTTGTCTTCTTGACATTAAGCCTCAATCCATATTGTAGGCTGCAGTCCTTGACACTCTGCAGCAGGTGCTTCAGGTCCTCCTCAGTTTCAGCAAGCCGGGTTGTGTCATCCGCATAACGCAGGTTGTTGATAAATCGTCCACCAATCTTGACCCCACATTTCTCCTCATAGAGCCCAGCCTCCCGGATAATCTGTTCTGCATATAGGTTGAAAAGGTATGGAGATAGGATGCATCCCTGGCGTACGCCCTTCCCAATTTTGAACCATGCAGTGTTCCCTTGCTCTGTTCTGACGACTGCCTCCTGGTCCAAGTATAAGTTTCGCATTAGAACGATCAAGTGTTCTGGGATTTCCATTCTTCTCAGAGTCAGCCACAGTTTGTTATGATCTACACAGTCAAATGCCTTTGCATAGTCAATGAAACACAGATAGACATTCCTCTGGTATTCCCTGCTTTCAGCCAAGATCCATCTAACATCAGCTACAATATCTCTAGTACCATGACCCCTTCTGAAACCCCCTGGATTGAAGTAGTGGCTTCTATCAAAAAGAGCTGTTTGGGATTTCAAATACTAGAAGTTATTGACTATAATCTTAAACTCTGAACTCAGGTTTAAAATATTACGTGAATTAGACATACTAATCTAGATATTTTCAGTCTTGATAAGGCTTCGCAGATGGCTCTTGTTTAGGCTTTTTCCCAATGGATGTTCAGTCTCGTGAGGTCATTAATTAGGCTCTGAATTAAGTATTAAGTAAGGCCAAGATGTCAGAAGATGAGGAATCATTTTATTTCCTGAAGCAATTCTGAAGAAATGAAGTTTCTGTAGCAAAGAATTTTGAGCGCTGTTATATTATTAGCTATTGTACTGAGCTTCTTGCTTTCATTCTTTTCTTGAACATTGTACTCCTCAGATCTCAAATGAACCTCACTGGGAGACACATTCATCTGTAGATTAGTCTCAAACCCTGGATTCCAAAAACTGCTTAATAGAAATGTAAAGCATATATTTTCTTGAATCATTGTCTTGTTGTTCATCGAGAAAACAGCTTTTGTTTCTTTGGAATGTCACATGCTAGGATTTTAGTATCTGTAGAAGAAATCATTGTAGCAATTTCTATACCTGGAAAGAATCTGACTACCGTTTATGGCACAAAGTCTCAAAAATAGAACTTCTATCCTGTGGTTGCAATATTAAAATTCAGTCTCCAATACAGATTCAGCATAATTAATGAAACTTTATTTCTTTTGGAAATGGTATAATTTTATGACTTCTGGTGGAGGTCATATTTAACTGCTTTTCTCAAATGTCACAAGCATTTCAGAATACTGTAAAAATATAATTTGGCATCAGTTTTCTTCTGTGTTAAATTTTTTCCCTCATAATCTGAAACTCCCTCTGAGGCACAGTGTCTAATTTTCCTTAATATTAACATAAAACTCAATTTTAGGGAAAAGAAATAGCAAATGACAATAAGCACTCATACCTAGAGAATTTAAATAAGTGACAGGCTTTATTTTCTTCTCATTTGTAGCCTAAAACTAGAGAAAAAAAAGCTTATTCCATATGATCCAGCTATTCCACTACTTGGAATATAACCTAAGAAAATCAGAACTGAGGCATAAACAGAGATTTGTACACCAAAGTTCATAGCAGTGTTATTCACCATTGCAAAAACATGGAAACAGCCCAAATTTTCAACCACAATTGAATGGATTGAGAAATTATGGTACATTCACATGATGGAATAGTTTGCAGCACGGAGGAGCAGTGATTTTGTAGATCACCGTCTAACTTGGATGGGTCTGGAGAGCATTATGCTAAGTGAACTAACTCAGTTCCATAAGGACAAATATTGGCTAAGACCATTACTGTAGAAATAGAAAGATAGCTAGTAAAACTTGTATGAAGATCCAAGGCGGTAGGGTAGGAGTGCAGGGGTGAGGATGAACAACGCATACAAACTTTCTATGCAAACCAGGATAAAACAAAAATTTTATTTAAAAATAAACCCCAAACCCCAAAATCTATGCTTGATAATATAGAAATACAAGAATATAGCACTTTAATGAACATTGACAGAGATTTTGGATTTCCATTCATTCATTGTTGCACTTTTCTCCCTGCCCACCCCAACCCCAACCCCAGTTCGCACTTTGCTTTGAAAAATAAGAATGGGACTGATATTAGGGTTGGGGTAAAAATGAGAAAAACTGGATGAATTATGTATCCTGCATTGAAAGGGATGAGGGAGTTTAGAAGCAACATACTATAGGGCATTATGATTATCATAATAGTCCAGAATGAAGGTTGCAGAGTGGAGTATACTTGGGGTGGGGGTGGAGGGGTGTGGGGGGATTGTATACCAACCAATACATCACTTTTTTTTGCTTGGTAGTGTTAAGTGTCCCCTGGTCAGGATAATGCACAGCCCTCTGGCTTGTGAAGACTAATTTGTCCCTGTCAGTGGAATCACACAGAATTGTAAAGAATTCTAAGAGTGCATCTCAGCATGATCAAAACCATCCTGATTTATCCTTTGTCTGTGATCAATGAGCTAATCTCAATGGAAAGCTCAACGTTATTTATTGCTGTTAAAAATCTAGTTCAGGGAAAGAACAAACCTAGATTCCAACAACTGAGATACAAAATCCAGGGGATTGAGGATTGTTTTAAAGTGTAGTTCTCTCAAAACTTAATGCGAATAGAAACAAATTTAACCTAACAATCATACACACATTCTTACCTATCCTTACCTGAGTTTGAGAAAACAAAAATTCCTACTACTGGACTGGTAGGCAACAACATGATAGATGGAGAAGAGATTGAAGTTGTCAATAATAACATCTTAATTGGATTCACAATCAACACCCTTGGTGCCAGCAGCCAGGAAATCAGGAGACATATAGCATTGGGAAAATCTGCAGTCAGGGACCTTTCCAAATTAAGAAATAATGATGTCAGTTTGAGGACTAAGGTGCATCTGATTCAGGCCATTGCCTTTCCAATCACTTATTATGCATCTGAGTGCTGGACAATTAATAAGAAAGAAAAAAAAGAATTAATATCTAGGAGCTGTTGGAGAAGAGTATTATTCAATGGCCTGCCAAAAGAACAAAAGTGTCTGGGGGAAAGTGCATCCAGAGTGCTCCTCAGAGGCAAAGATAATGAAACTTCATCTCACATACTTCAGTCATGTTGCTAGGAGAGGCTGTTCCTTGGAAAGGAACATCATGCTTGAAAAGGTAGAGAGTTGGAGAAAGAGAGGAAGCCCCTCAACCAGATGGACTGACACGGTGTATGACAGGATTCAGAGCTGTTGTTCACAGGATCACTAGACATTGTCCTTGACTTGACAGCACCTAACCACCACCACCACCACCACCACCTCAGTCAGTATAGATGACATTGTGATGGTCAGGAAGAGATCTCACCACAGCCTACTAGAGTTTGTGTGGGAGATGAATGAAGAAAAGCAACAGCCTCAATATGTGTGTCTATGTAAGAATTTGTCATCAAAACCACAGAATCCAATTTTTAGGTACTGTTAAGCCAACTACAACTCATTGCTACCTATAAACAACAGATCTGAAGCTTGGACCACCATCACTATCTCTTCCATGCTCAAGACCATAGTTAGAGTTACTTTGTCAGTCTATTTCATTGAGGGTCTTCCTCTGTTTTGATAGCACCCTGTAACTTTATCAGCCTGATGTCTTTTTCCAGTGATTAGCCCCTCCTGACAATAGGTATGTGAAATAGTTTCACTATTCTTGCTTCTAAGGAGCAAGCTGCTTGCAATTCTTCTAAGATTTTTTTTTTCATTCAACTGGCAGTTTATGGGATATTCTCTACTCTAATACCACATTTCAAAAGCATTAATTCTTTTTCGTTCTCTCTCATGTATTGCCTAACTTTCAGATGCACATTTGAAAATGCCATGGTTTGGATTTGGTGTACCTTAGTTTTAAAGCATATCTCTTTGCTCAAAAGCACATCAGAGAGATCTTTGACAGCAGATCTTACAAATGCAGTACATCCTTTTGTTTCTTGACTACTGCTACAATGGGTGGATATGAGTAAAATGAAATTGTTAGTAACTTCAATCTTTTCTTCATCTATTATATTGTCTGTTGGTCCAGTGGTAAGGATTTTTGTTTCCTTGATTTTGAGATATGATCCATATTGAAGACTATGATATTTAATCTTCTTCAATAATTGCTTCAAGTGTTCTCCACTTTCAGTAAGCAAGGTTGTGTCTTCTACGTAGTACAGGTTTGTTGATGAGTCTTCCTCTAATCCTGAGACCACATTTTTCATATACTTCAGCTTCTCAAAATATTTTTACTCATCATACAGATTCAATAAATACAGAAAAAGGATGTAACCCTGAGGTACAGTTTTCCTGATTTTTTTTTTACAAGGGAAGAATTTTCTCCACATTTCATTTTTCTTTCTTTCTTTTTTATTCCTTGTTGTATATCGTTGAATTGGATCTGACTGGCATGGGAGGACATGGACCCTCCATCTCCAGTGAAGCGTCTGTTGTATTCAACCTGAACACCTTTGGGACTGCAGTGCAGCTTCTTGCCAATAGGCCACCGGAGCTCCCCATTTTCCTGATTTTTTAAATGAATTTTTTGACTGGTTTGGGTCTGGGTGTCTAAGGTTTGTTATTCAAGCTTGTCTTTCCTACCCAAAAGATTAGCTGTTTGTTTTATGCTGACATAATTACTGTATTCAGGTGATTCGATGGCATACAACAACATCAACAACTATTGTATTAAATAGAGAGGATTAGGAGGGGATATAACCCATATCCTGCTATGGGCTTATATAAGCTTATGAGACTTCAGCACTAGGCACGTCTCTCTTTTGGGAATGCTTGGGTGCCTGGGACATAGCCCATAGTTGCTCAGCATTCTCTGCACCCCCTACCTGCATCACCCATAGTTGCCAACCAGCTGCACCACCACTGACAGTCTGCAATATCCTGGTTCATTGTTCATCGGTTTCTGCAAAGCAAACTTTCATATCTATGGTCATGTGATTCATTCCCCTGATGGGTCTGAGTCCAGGGGAGAACTTGTAGTGAGTCACTGAACCCAAAGGTCATAAAGGAGCTAGGAGACTGAGAAAAGAAGAAACTATTTATGTGAGAAATCATGGACAGGTTTGGGACAATAATAACCCTGCACTTCTTAACACTGGTCTGCAACTCATCTTGTTGTTATGTGCCATCGAATGGCTTGCGACTCAAAGTGACCCTATGTACAAGAGCCTTAAATCCTGCTCTATCCTGTGCCAACCTCATTGTCTCTGACATACCTAATCCCACTACTGAAATCACTGAATCTATCCATCTCATTGAGGGTCTTTCTCTCCTGCGCTGTCCCTCCACTCTCCCAAACATGATGTCCCTCTACAAGGACTGGTCTCTCCTTGGCACATGCCCAAAAGTATGTCAAAAGAAGCAACTAATCTTAGCAGACCAAATTTTAAAAACAGTTTGTATATAGTAATTTGTCTATTACATTGTGTTTCACTTATATGCATTATATTTTATACAATCTTTAATTTTCATTGTGTTTCATACAATCATTAACAATGCATTTTATGTAATGACTTACTATTAATAGATGACTATTACTACACCATCTTTTCGAATCCTCACTGAATCTTCCTATTCCTTCATCTCTGCATTGGCCCTCTAAACTGCTACCATAATGATTTCTACTCTTTCCCTTTTTTCTCTCCTTTCCCTCTTCCCCTTTTAGATACTTTTACATAACTTTTATCTTTCTGTTTTCACAATAATGGTCTTATGTAATATTTTTCCTTATGACTGAATAAGTTTACTCAGCACAATTCATTCTAGACTCTCCAAAGTTATATAGTATTTTATGACATAATTTTCCCTAGTTCTGCATAGGGTTCTGTTGTACGAATGAACATTATTTCTCAATTCATTCATTGATGGACATTTGAGCTGTTTCCATATTCTTGTTATTGTGGATAACACTGCTATGAACATGAGTGTACTTATTTCTGTTTATACCTTAGATTTCATTTCCTTGGAACATTTTCCTAGCAGTGGAATAGCTGTGTCATATAGGATTTTTATGTTCCATTTTTGAGGAAATGCCAAACTACTCTTTTGGAGGGGCTGTATCACTTTACAGTCCCACTCAGGAGTGCATGAAAATGCCAATCTTTACCAATCCCCTCCACTATTTACTGCCTGCTGTCCTGTTAAACTTTACCACTGTTACTGGGGTGAGATGGTGTCTTATTGTTGTGTTGATTTGAATCTTGTTGATTGCCAGTGATTTTGAGCATTTCTTCAAATCAACTCAAGATGGATTAGAGACCTAGGGGTAAATCACAAAATCCTAAGAATCATAAGAGACAAAATGTGCCCACCTTAAAAGCCCTAGTCTACAACATAAATACGCTTTCATATATAGCAAAAAATGCACAGTGCTATTGTTTTGTTGTCCACTGTTGAGTCAGAACCAACCCATAGCTGACCCTCCAGTGGATTTTCAGGGGCAGTTAATCTCATAGGAAAAGATTGCCTTACCTTTTCCCTCAGAGCTGCTGGTATCCTCGAACCTCATGCCTTCAGGATTGC
>NW_006399829.1:7941800-7948323 GCF_000299155.1 Elephantulus edwardii | reverse complement strand
ACCTTAGTCTCCAGAGAGACACTATTGCTCTTCAGTACTTTGGAGAGGTCCCTAACAGCAGACTTTCCCATGGAAATATGTCTTTTAATTACCTGGCTGCTGGCACCAAGAGTGTTGACTGCACAATTAGGAAAGGATAAATTTGATAAATGAGACATTCTAAAAATTAAGTCATTCTGTGCATCAAAACCTTTTTCTAATATGGTGAAAAGAAAATCTACAGACTGGGTAAAGACATTTGATAATAACATCTGAGACAAAGGACTCAAAAGTTTACAGAATCCTACAGGGCCCCCACAAGGAAAAGAGTGATAACCCAATCACAAAACAGATATGAAAAGGCTTTTCACAGAGGAAGATGTTGAATGGCCAACAGACATATGAAGAAATGCTCAAAAGTCACTGGCAACCTTAACTGATTTAAAACTATGCTGTGTCCCTGCAAACCTTTCCAGATGGCTGCTTCTTGGTCATAGGCTTTGCATGAACACAATTAGGTGTTTTGAGATTTCCAATTTTTTTAATGTTGGAAAAATTCTCAATCTTTTCTTCCCCCCTCCCACCCCCAAGGTTGAAAGGGATATCAGAAGAGATTCTGAAACTTGCCTTAGAACTTAAAGGAGGCAAAACAAAAGGAAGAAATGCTGAAGTAAGAGAGATGAACAGAAGATTTCAAAGGATAACTAAAAAAAATCAGAGCAAAGTATTATAACAAAATGTACAAAGAGCTAGAGTTTAGTAAACCAAAAGAAAAGAGCATGTTAAGCATTTATCAAGTTGAAAGAGTTGACGAATAAATTAAAGCATAAAGTTGCGATATTGAAAGACTGTGCTGACTTGGGGTAAGGAATACTGCTTCCAAAGCAAAGGTATGTGATTGGAATCCACTAGCTACTCCAGGATAAGAGATGTGTGGTTTTACTACCACAGACACTGACACACTAGACGGTCAGTTATGGGTTGATTCCAACTCAGAAGTGCACAAAGCAATTTTGTTATTGTTGTTATGTGCCATTAAGTTGTATGCGACACTCAGCGACCGTATGTACAGCAGCTCTGAGGCCTGCCCTGTCCTGAGCCCATCTTACTGTTTCTGACTCATCTAACTCTATTTCCCCAGTTGCTGTATAAATCTATCTCATCTGGGGTATTCTTCCTCTCCCATGCCATCCCCTCATGCTTCTGAACATGGTGCCTTTCTCCAAGGTCGCGCCCCTTCTGGCCATATGCCCAAAGTGTATGAGATGGAGTTTAAAAATCCTAGCCTCGAAGGAGAAACTTGATTTCACCCTCTCCAAGACAGACTTATTTGCTTTCTTGGTGATCAATGGTATGTTCAAGACTCTTCTCTTGCACCACAACTCGAAGACATAAATTTTTTTGTCATCTTTAGTCATTGTCCAGCTCTCTGATGCAATAGAATTAAGTAAAATATTGAATGAAGCATAACACATTAAATAAAGATGGTGGAAATATACGGAGTGACTGTACTGGAAAGAATTGGTTAATACTGAACCATTTCAGGAAAGAACATTTGATCAAGAGCCGATAGTAAAGAAGGAAGAATTCCAAGCTATACTAAAGGCATTGGCAACAACAAGTTCTCAGATATTGATGAAATACCAGCTGAAGTGTTTGAACAAACAGATACAGACCTGGATGTGCTCACCAGTCTTTACCAGGAAATTTGGATGAAGGCTACATGACCTGACTGGAAAAGGTATAGTTGTTCCTAATTCCAGGGGGGAAAAAAAAAGGAAATTCAACAAAAGGTAGAATATACTGAATAGTATCATTGATGTCACATGCAAATAACAACTTGTTGAAGATTCTTAAAAAAAATAGATGGAATAGCACATTGACACAGAACTTCCCTAAATTCAAGAGGATTCAAATAAGATCATGTTTGATATCAAGATGACACAACCCTGCTTGCTTAAACTGAGGAGGACCGGAAGCAGTTGCTGCAGAGGGTTAATGACTGCAGCCTCCAATATGGATTGAGGCTCAATGTCAAGAAGATAAATATTCTCACCACTGGACCAATTGGTAGCATCAGGATAGATGGTGAAGAGATTGAGATTGTTCACAGCTTTAGTTTGTTTGACTCCACAGTCAACACTCTTGGCACTAGTAGCCAGGAAATTAAAAGATGTACTGCCATGGGAAAGTCTGTTGCTATGGACCTCTTCAAAGTACTGAAGAACAATGATGTTTCCCTGGAGACTAAGGTATATCCGATACAGGCCATGGTCTTTGCAATCACTTGTTATATATCAGAGAGAGTGACCAAGGAGGATAGAAGGAGAATTGATGCCTTTGAGCTGTGGTGCTGGAGAAGAGTATTGAGAATACCGTGGACTGCTAGGAAAACAAACAGATTCATCCTGGAAAGGGTTAAACGGGGTGGCTCCTTGGAGGCAAGGATTCTGAGGCTCCGTCTAACATACTTTGGACATGTTGTAAGGAGGGACAGGTCCTTGGAGAGGGACATCATGCTTGGGAGGGTGGAGGGACAGCACAGGAGGGGAAGGTCCTCTATGAGGTGGATTGATTTAGTGACTGGGGTAATCGGGATGGAAATGCCAGAGACAGTGCGATTGGCACAGGACAGAGCAGAGTTTAGGGCTATTGTACATAAGGTCACTATGAGTCATAAGCGACTTGATGGCACATAACAATGACAACAACAACAATCACTATTGATATCAGATGGATATTGACTGAAAGCAGTGAATACCAGAAAGCTGTTTACTTGTGTTATTGACTAGACAAATATATTTAACTATATGGATCAAAATAAATTATGGATCACATTGAGAAAAAAAAAAACGAAAAAAACCCCAAAAACAGCTACTTGGGATGCTCATAAATAGGTGGGGAAATGATAGTCAAATCTGTGTAGAAAGAATTACTTCCTTGTGCCTGCAATAATTCACTTTATTTGTCTCAAATGCAAAAGTAGCTTGAAATGAAAGTACCTATCTTCTCATCTTATTCTAAAATAATTTTGGTTGCTACAATTATCAACTATGAAAAGGGGATTGGAAATAAGTCAAATTCACAAGAAACAAAATATGACCTCAACCTCAACCCACCTGAATTTAAAAACCATCTCAAGAATAGATTTGAGGCATGAAACACTGTTGATCAAAGGCCAAATTAATTGTGGAATGACATCAAATATATCATTCATGAAGAAAGTAAAAGCTTGTTACAAAATCAGGGCAGAAGAAAAGATGAAAATGGATCCTAGAGAAAACTCTGAACATTGGACTAGAACACTGAGAAGCCAAAACAAAGGGAAGAAATGATGAGGTAATTATATGAACATAAAATTTTAATAGTAACTCAAGAAAACAAAGAAAGACATTGAACAAAATGTGCATAGAGTGGGAGTTAGAAAATAAAAAGGGAAGAATTCATGTGGCATTTCTCAAGGTGAAAGAACTGAAAAACTAATGCAATCCTAGAGTTGCAATACTATGCTATGGGCAAAATCTTTAATGATCTAGGAAGCAACAAATGAAGATGGAGGGAACACAGAGTCACTGTACCATACCAAAAGGAATTGACTGAAAGAAGCATTTGAGGAAATTGTCTATGATCATATGATCAGGAACCAATAGTGATAAAGAAGTTCACGCAGCATAGAAGGCATGCGGTAGGAGGGCTTCAGGAATTAATGGGATACTGTTTTTGTAATATTTCCTGCTAAGATGAATGTTCCCGTTGTTGTTATGTGCCACCAAGTTGCCGGTGACTCATAGTGACCTTATGTACAGCAACTCTGGGCCCTGTCCTGAGCCAGTCTCATTAACTCTGCCCCCATTGCCCCGGTTACTGTATCAATTCATCCCATTTGAAGTCTTCCTCTCATGTGCTGTTCCTCCACCCTTGTTAGCATTAAGTCCTTCTCCATGGACCAGTATCTCCTGGCCATGTTCCCAAAGTATGTGAGATGGAGCTTCAAAATGTTAGCCTCCAAAGAGAAACTAAGTTTCACTCTCTCCAAGACAAACTTGTTTGGTCTCTTGGTGATACATGGTATGTTCAATGCTATTCTCCAGCACCACAACTCAAAGGCATTGATTCTTTTTCTGTCATCCGTATTTATTATCTACCTCTCTAACGCATAGCAAGTAGTGAAGACTGTGGCCTGAATCAGACTCACCTTAGTTTCTAGACTGACATCTAAGGAGGACTTAAAATGGTTGCAGCAGAAGGTCAAGGCCTGTAGTCTTCAATATGGATTGAAGCTCAACAGCAAGAAAGCAAACATTCTCACCACTGGGCAAGTTGGCTAAGATAAAGAGTAGGCTATTTATGAGAAGCCTCAGGTGAGTATACTCCCAAATGCTTAACCAGTTGTATAAATCCATTCTTTCTATTAACAGCTTCATCTGTTGCTCAGTTCACCAATTTCTCTATGTTCTATGGGTTCAAAGATTTGCTAAAAGGTCCTCCAGGGACGTAGATCCATTAGGGGAATGAGTCACATGACTATAGGTATGCATACCAGGTTATTTTGGTAGAAACTGGTGATGCATGGAACAGGCTGGGTATGGCAGGAGGTTTAAACACAGTCATGCTGCCACTTCTGTATTAGTGTTTTTACACACCTTGTAGTGTGAAGTCTTTATATTGCTGCTTCAGCTGTTGATGACTAGCAAGACCCTAATGACTTGCAAGACCATCCTGATTTGCAAGACCGTGTGTTTACAATTTAAGTATCTGAAGCCCAGAGGTGACTAACTGTAATGGCTTGAAAAAAAAACAAAACCCACATCAAACAACAAAAACCAAAAAGCAAGCCAATTTTAGGCTAACACCATAGATAACAATTGACATGTTTCAACAAATATAGTTCTGTAGATGCTCACCAGTCTCTACACAACAATCTGAAAGTAAGCTACCCCACCAACCGACTGGAAGAGATTCATATTTGATTCCATTTCCCAAAATGATGACCCGATATAGCATGTAGAAACTATCAAACAATATCAATGATATCACACTCAAGCAAAGTATTGCTGAATATCATTCTTTTTTAAAATGGCTAGAACAGTATATTGACAGAATTTCCAGAAATTCAAGCTAGGATTAGAAGAGGGCATGGCTCCAGAGATATCATTCCTGATGCCAGATGAATTTTGGCTGAAAGCAGAGAACATGAGAAGGATTTCTACTTGTGGTTTATTGACTATGAAAAGGCATTTCATTGTGCAGATCAAAGCACACTGTTGCTAACATTGAGAAGAACTGGAATCCCAGAACACTTAATTGTGCTCATGTGAAACCAAGACCTTGACCAGGAGGCAGTTATGCAAACAAGGCATGGGAACACTTCACAGTTCAAAGTCAAGAAAGGCATGAGTCAAGGTTGTATCTTTTCTCCCTATTGTTTCAATTTATATGTTAAACAAATTATTCAAGAAGCTGGATTTTTATGAAGAATAATGTAGTATCAGGATTGGAGGAAAACTCATCAACCTGCTTTATGCAGATGACAAAAACTTGCTTGCTGAAGGTTAGGAGGACTTGAAACACTTGCTACAGAAGTTCAAAGGTTATAACCTTCAATGGGTTAATTGTTTCTTTGAATCTTTCATGTCCTTCATGTTTGGTTTTTTTTTTTTTTACTCCAGGTGGGGAGAGATGAATAGTTTTCTAGAAAAAATATGAACATTCGCATGTCTGTTACTTTCATATATCTAAGAGTATACAAGTAATACTCTCTTAGTCACTGGGACACTAATAGAGCATCATTCTAAAATTCTTTATAACGAGAAAAGCAACCAGTAACAAAAAAGAACTTTTGACCACAAGCATAATGTGTGACAATAATTGTTCAATATTTATTAAGATGCCAGCATGAAGTATTAGAAATTTCTTTAAATATGTCTTTTTGTAATAGCTTCAGTTTCTGCTATGTTTAATGTTAAATAATTCTTGTTAGAGATTGCTAATTAAACTCACCCAGTTGGAGTTGCTTTTTATATATTGTTATTTTCATTTCTTTCTCTTACTGAAAGGAATTTATGTTTTTTCCAAGGGCCAAGTAATTATCAAATGTTGCCCATCTGATAAAAATGAAGATTTCAAGTGGCTTAAGAGAATGTGAGAAATCATAAAGGTGAGAATGCTGATCTAGAAGATAGCAGAGAGAGGAATTTTGTCCATTACTGAGAATTTAGATTTGGGTACCAAGTGTGCATCCATGAAGACTGTAAAGGTCATTACAAAGACTGAAGGAGAAAAGACTAAGATGGATGTCAAGAGACTTTGAATATTGTACTAGAGTGCTGAAAAGCCAAAGCAAAGGAAAGAAACCAGTAAGTTAAAGTACTGAACAGAGAATTTCAAAGGGCAACTCAGAAAGGCAAATATTAGAATAAAATGTAAAAAAAGCTGGAGTACACATTCAAAAACTTCTCCAACAGTGTAAAAATGGAAGCCACAAACTGGTTATGACATTTCAGATAAGGGACTTATGTCTAGAATTTATAAAATACTTGAGAAC
>NW_006399829.1:7937573-7940635 GCF_000299155.1 Elephantulus edwardii | reverse complement strand
GGAAAAAGTACACAGAGTCACTGTACAAAAAAACCCTGGCTGACACAGAAAAATTTAACAAAACAACATATGATCAAGAGGAAATAGTGAAACAGAAGAAAGTTAAAGCTACTTTGAAGGAATTGGCAAAACCCAAAGACCCAGGAAACAATGAACTATCAAATGACTTATTTTAATAAACAGGTGCTACCCTGGATATGCTCACTAGGTTGTGTCAAAAATGTCTGGAGAAAAACTGCCTAGCCAACTGACTAGAAGAGAGCCATATTTATTCTCATTCTAAAAAAGGTGGAAATTATTGAATGATATCCCTAATATCACACAAACAAAATCCTGCTGAAGATTATCCAAATATGATTGCAACATAGCCAAAGAACTACAAGAAATACAAGCTGGGTTAGAAGAGACCATAGCATCAGAAACATTATTGCAATGTCAGATGGATGTTGGCAGAAGGCAATCATAGACCAGAGGAGTGTCTATCTGTATTTCATTGACTATGCAAAGGCATTTGGCTGTGAGGATGACAGCAAGTTGTGCCTAACCTTGAGAAGAATGGGAAGTCCAGAATAAAGCAGTCATCAGAATAAAGCAGTCATCAGAATAAAGCAAGGAAACACTACATGGTCCAAAATCAGGAAAGAGGTGCACTAGAGATATATCCTGAATAACCTATGCTTTCAATTTATATGAAGAAGAGATAATTTGAGAAGCTGCACTTTCTGAGGAGGAATGTGGCATAAGAATTGGAGGAAGACTCATCAACTTGTGGTATGCATATGACACACTCTTGCTACCTCAAACTGAGGAGGACCTGAAGCATTTGCTGCAGAAGGTCATGGCCTGTAGTTTTCAATATAGATTAAATCTCAACATCAAGAATAAAAGATTCTCACCATTGCACAAATTGGCAGAACCATAATAGATGGAGAAGAGATTGAGGTAGTTAACAATTTCAGCTTGCTCCATTCCACAATCAATGGCACCAACAGTCAGGATATTGCATTGAGAAATCTGTTGTTCAGAACCCTCCAAAGTGTTAAAAGCCATGATGTCACTCTAGAGACTACAATGCACTGATTCAGGCCATCATCTATGACATTACTTGCTGTGTATCAGAGTTTTTGTTGTTGTTTAATGCCGTCGAGTTGTAGACGACTCATAGCGACCCTATGAACGGAAAGCCTGAGCACTGTTCATACATAGAGTTTCCGGGGGCAAGCCATTTTGGAAGTGGATGCCCCTCCTGCTTCCAGGCTTGATTTAGTCAGGAAGCTCCAGCCAACACTGTCCACCATGGGTGCCCATTACCACAACTGGCACATCACTGTCAGAGTAGGACAATGAATAATGACAGAAAAAGAGTCAATTATTTTAAACTGTGGTGCTGGAGAAGAGTATTGAACATACCATAGGCTGCCAAAAGAACAAATGGGTCTATTCTAGAGAGGATGAAACCAAGTTGCTCATTGGAGGTAAGGATTTTGAAGTTCTGTCTCATATACTTTGGGCATGTTTCCAAGAAAGAGCAGTCATTGGAGAAGGACATCATGCTTAGAAATGTGGGCTGCACAACATAGGAGAGGAAGATCCCAGATGAGATGGATTGACATAGTAATGAGATAAGGAGGGTAAGTGATTTGGAGACAGTAAATTGGTTCAGTATAGAACATGATTCAGAGCTATCATACATATGGAGACACTATGAATCTCAGGTGACTTGATAGTACATAACAACAACCACCACCACCACCACCAAGTTTCTACATGTTCTACCTTGGTTTTATTACTTTTGTTATATTAATTATAGCCTTTTTAAAATTTCCATCTGATGTATATTTTAGTAACTATCCCAGAGAACACAATTGTTACTTGCTATAGAGTAGACTCCAACTCAACAGCAACTTTTTGTACAATAGGTTGAAACCTTGTCTGTTGGTGTATCTTTCTCACATTCCCTGACATGCTTTAACTTCTAATTGTCCTTATTGTGTGTATCCATTTTTTTGGAGTTGTTTTCTTTTCACTGACCCTCTACTTTTTCAAGTATGATGCCTTTTCCCAATGATTGGCCTGATAACTTACCCAAAGAATGTTAGACCAAAGTACTTAAATCTCACCATTTTTACCTCTAAGGCAGATCATAGCTGTACTTCTTCCAAGACAGATCACATTGTTGTTGTTGTTAGGTGCTATGGAGTTGATTACCACTCATAGAGGAGGCTTTATTAATGGCAGATTGGAACCTTCTCCTGTTGTGTACCATCTTCACTATCTCTGCCAAGATCAAGCCCATTTCTGTAATCACTATGTCAATCTATCTCACTGAGAATCTTCCTCTCAGCAATCTTCTAACTTTCTGATCATGATGTGTCTTTCTGAGGACTGGCCCCTCTTTTTTAAAAAAAAAAAATTTCATTAATTTTCATGAAGATTTACAGAGATTTTGGACTTACATTTATTCATTGTTGCACTATTTTCTCTACCTCCCCCCCAGTTTGTTCCTCTGTCTCTTTTTTTTTCCTTCTTTTTTTTCCCTTGAGGTCTGTTTTAATTGTCCCATTGCCACAGTGCTTGTAAAAACTAGTTCTGATTAATCTCCTTTGTCAGGTGTCCTTTGCCATTCCATATTACTCTTCCCTGAGAGAGGTTTCACCCTGATTTATAAGGAAAAGGGGATGGCATATTCTCTTAGTTACTTCCTGCTGAAAAGGGATGCTGTAGGTTTCAGGGTGAAGACCTTCTCTCATTACTCTAAAGGGCCCCTTTGCCAATAGACTATTGTGGAAACTGATTTTGGAATTTAGATGCACTGTTATCAATTGTGCTTAGCCATATATGTTCATATCCTTGAAGATGCATTATGGAACTGTTACAGCCTAGAAGACACAAATTTAACTAAGTTAAAATTACATAAGTTAAAAATTAAAAGCAATAATATTCCAAGTAGAGGTTCTAACAGGGGCACAAATCAAGTTACAGAGGGAAGGTAGTTCTTAAAATAAAAGGCTTACTGACTAGCACTTTGTCCATTATAGTATAAAGGTTAGGAACCACAAGAT
>NW_006399829.1:7926332-7933998 GCF_000299155.1 Elephantulus edwardii | reverse complement strand
TTGTTGATGAGTCTTTTTCTAATCATGATGCCACATTCCTCCTCACAAAGACCAGCTTCCCCAGTGATCTGTTTTTTCATATAGATTGAAAGTGTATGGAGACAGGATGCATCCCTGATGCATCCCTATCCTGATTTTGAACCATGTAGTGTTTCTTAGAAAATTCATCAACAACCTGTTTCTGCTCCTTAACATCTTGATTTCTTCTCTTTGCTTTGGCTTCTTGGCACTCTAGTGCAATATTCAGTTTGGTCTTCTTCCTCTTTCTTTGTAATGATCTTTTGCTTTATTAATGAACGATATTCTTGTTACCTTCCCACAGCTCATCAGGTCTTCATTCATTAGTTCAAGGCCTCAAACCTTTTCTTTTAAATTTAGAGAGGACAGACTCAAATTTTGGTTCCTGTAGATATGATCTGACCTTCTTTAGCGTTAATTTGAACTTGTATATGACGAGTTGATGTACTGTTCACAGTCAGCACCTGGCTTAGTTTCCACTGTTGATATTACTTCTCCAATGATTCCTCTCACAAATGAAATTGATCTTATTTCTGTTCATCCCATCAGGTGAAATCCATGTGTATGACTTGCGTTTATGTTTCTTATAAAAATTATTTGCAGCAAATAAATCATTGATTGTCTCAAATTCTATTATTTTATCCCCAGGTTCATTTCTGTCGCCATGTCCATGTTTTCCAACTTCTGATCTTCTTCTTGGTTCACGACATTCGCGTTCCAATTACCCATTATTATTAATGCATCTTGGTTACATGTTAGATCAATTTCTTACTGCAACAGTTGGTAAAATCATCTGTTTTTTCCTCTTTGGCTCTGGTTGTGGTGCATATATTTGAATGATAGTGGCATTAACAGCTCTTCCTTATATGCGTATGGATATTATCCTGTTACTCACAATATTGTATTTCAAGATGTATCTAGAAACTGCCTTTTAACTATGAAAGTGACCTCATTTCCCCCTCACATTTTTATTTCCAGTAGTAGATAATATGATTGTTTTATTCAAAATATCCCATGTCAGTCCTTCTCATTTTGCTAATATTTAAACAGGCATGACATCCACTTCCTAAACAACATGCCTCTGGAAAATCTATGAGCTTTGATAAATGGTGTAAGTTATAGAAAGGCTTCAGGCCTTTTGTTCATAGGGTTGCTATGAGTCATGCCTGACCTGATGGCAATCATCAACAACACAATATGTCAATATTTATGCACCCCAATTCTTTCTCTGGTGATCTAGTGGCAAGAAGCTGTGCTGCAATCCTGAAGACACACAGTTGGAGGCCACCAGCTGCTCTGTGCGAAAAGGTTAGGCAGTATCTGCCCCTGAGATCAACAGCCTCTGAATACATTAGAGAGAGTCAGCTGTGGGTTGATTCTGACTCGATGATAGATAACAACAACTATTTCTTTCTTAACAAAGTCCAGTTTTCCTACTACCATGCTTCTCACATTCCATGTTCCGATAATAAGTTTCTGCTTACAACTGTTGCTCCTCCTTTGCGTTTCCAAATTTGAGGGCTCAGCCTCCGTAGCCATATCTGTTAGTCTACTGTAAGTGTGCTCTGCTGTACATAGCATTTTATTTTATTTTTTAGCCTACAGCACCCGGTATTCCCAGGCGGTCTCCCATCCAAGTACTAACCAGGCCCGACCCTGCTTAGCTTCCGAGATCAGACGAGATCGGGCGTGTTCAGGGTGGTATGGCCGTAGACTGTACACAGCATTTTTGAAGACCTGATATATTTCAGAAGTGGAGGGCCAATCTTTCTTCCTAGTTGGTCTTAATTTGAATGTTTAGTTATAGAACAATATCTGACAGACAAGCATTTTACCAAAAAAGAGCAGATGAAAGACACTTTCCTTACAGATAGAACCAATACTTTCCCTGTTGCCCCACCCAAGCATGTGTGTCTTGTCCCTTCCCTTTCTCTGCTACATCAGCATTCCTTGCGCTTCCGCCTACCTGGTCCAGCAGCTCCCTCCCACAGACACCCCTAGATAATGATGATTTAGGTTATTCTGTGCTGTCTTGCACCACACACTGCTGCTGGCCTCTCATGCTGATGCCTGTCTCGCATAAGATGTAAGTCCAAATCCCATTTACCAGCTCCAGGGAAAGATTTTAGTCTGAGACAGTACTGGAGAAAGGTCCTTGTCCCCGAACTTCTGTTGCATGACTGTTTTTCTGTGACTTAGTGTCTCTGTTCTTTCTTTTGTACCACACTGCTGTCACACACAACAGCTTCCATGGTGAGGTTAGACTGATTTTAGATCAGGTATGCTGGTGTGGTTTATTTGGCCCTAGGGCCCAATGCAGGCCTGGGATTGAAGGTCCTGCCTTGAAAGCCCAATTGTTTTATTTTTAATTGAAATTTTAATGAAAGTTTATAGAGACTTTGGATTTTCATTCATTCATTATTGTACATTTTCGTTCCTGCCCACCCCTCCCCCAGTTGGTTTTTCTCTTTGAAAAGCAAAGAGAAAAAAAAAAAACAAACTGAAAAAAACAACCCCCAAAACCTTTATTACACAGTCCTCTCCCACCCAGTCCACTACACCATGCACCTCTCATTCTGGACTCTTGTCATGAAGATAGTACCTAATCAAACAGTTTTCTCCCTCATCTGTTTCAATGCAGTATACATTATTTATCCCCTCTTTTTTTAGTTCCCCCCCAAACCTGATGTCAGTCCTGCTTTACAACAGTGGGCACAGGATATGAACAGACACCAAAGAAGACATTCAGATGGTGAACAAACACATGAAGAAATGTTCAAAATCCCTAGTTCTAAGAGATATGCAAATCAAAACAACTATAAGATATCATCTCACCCCAGTAAAATTAGCAAAATTTAACAGAAAAGTAAACAACAAATGCTGGTGAGGTTGTGGGAGTGTAAAATGGCACAACCACTATGGAAGTTAGAAATAGAAATACCATTTGACATTGTAATTCCACTACTGGGAATATACTCTAAAGAAACCATAACTGCCCAAGTAGACATATCTCCACCTATGTTTATTCTAGCTTTGTTCACAATAGCAAAGAGTTGAAAACAACTCAAGTGCCCACCAACAAACAAATGGATAGAGAAACTCTTGTTATATTCACACAATGGAATACTATGCTGCATTATAAAACAAGGAACTCATGAAATACTATACAAGATGGGTGACTCAGAAGGACATTATGCTGAGTGAAATATCTCAGTCACAAGCGAAAGGCTGATTGTTAACGAAGCCGATGAAATTCTGAGAGAGTGGACATTACCTGATCAAGAAGGTTAGAAGGGGGCCTCAGATTCTGTCTTATGCAAATTAATATAATCATCAGAACAATATCAACGTTATCACAGGCATAGGCAATGTGCATCAGTGTCCAAAAATCTTCATCTTGCTGCTTTACATTGACCCCTCTGTCTATCAGGATCTCGGATCTCTGTAATGAAGGCATTATCATACCAAGCACAATCCAATTCTCTAGTTCAGACATCCCTGCTGGTGCTGTCCCGAATTGTGTCCTACACTTCACTGGGTTGAGCCAGATCTCTCTTCTCTGGTTAAATGAAGAATTCAATCTCTCCTGGTATGAGAATAATTCCCTCCTTCTGGCTTAAATGATTTTATTTAACGAACTAAGAATATTAGAATGGTACATTCCTCCCCCCTCTTCAGCTGCCCTTTCTGTTATTTTTTTGTTACAGGTTTTACTTCTGAAAATGTCATTTTCTCAAGCAAAATTATGACCTCTTAGTCAAAATAGAGATAAAGTTTTTATTGTTTTTCTTGTGACTTTGGCTAGCAACTTGCAAGGTTATATATAATCTTTATACATGGAAATGATATAGCATTGCTCTCTGAAAAGCAAATAGGACTCAAAGTACTTAACTGATGAAGACCAGTATGGATACAGTTTACCATAAAGAAAACAATTGTTGCTAAGGATTTCATTTTACTTGGATTCACTATTAATGCTTTTGAAGCAGTAGTCTGAAAAACCCCCAAACCAATGCCATAACATATTAAACTAGACACATCTGCTTCAAAAGATGTTTTTAGTGTATTAATAAACAAAAAAGATCACTTTGAGGACCAACATATTTCTGAGTTTAACCATAGAATTTTCAGTCATCTCATAGGCATCAAAAAGCTGGGTAATGAACAAAGGCAACTGAAGAACTAATGCATTTGTCCAAGGTACATGCATGAAGAATACTGAATATAGACTGCCAAACAAACAAGTCTGTCTCGGAGGAAACACAACCAGTATGCTATTTAGGTGAGGATGGTGCTATTTAATCCTACGTGTCTTGGATATGTTATTAGGAGGATCCAGGATATGGATAAAGACATCAAGTTTGACAGAGTATGTCAGTGAAAAGAGAAAAGCTTTCAACAAGCTGAATTCACCCAGTGCTCGAAACAACGGGTCCAACACAGAAATGATTGGGAGGATGACACAGGACTGGGCACCTCAACACAACAAACACCACCACAATGTCTTTTTCCTTCTGACAGCTTTTAAGATTGATATTCTTCAGTGTATGGGATATTTGACTTTTAAAGGAATTTTAGAACATTTTAAAATTTTGGCTTTTCAATAATGTGATTATGTCTCTAGATGTGTTTACTTTTAAACTCTATGAATTTATCCATATCGGTTTTGGAAATTCCTTGACAGTCTATTTATGTACTTAACTTGCTCCATTTTCTTCTCTCTGTCACCTCTTTGGTACTCTAATTACAAGAATGTTCTATCATTTGACGTTGTCCTATAGATTTCCATTCTCCCTCTTCCTCTCCCCTGCTACCTTCCCCACTCCTTTCTCTCTCCTGGTAGAGAATGCCCACCTTGAGTAGGCTCTAGACTTTATATCCTTGTTCTAGCAGTTAGTTGTTGTTGTTAGATGCCGTTGAGTTGAGTATGACTCACAGCGACTCTATGAACAACAGATCCAAAACCTGCTTTATCCTGTGCCATCGTCACACCTCCTAACACACTAGAGCCCCTTGCAGCAGCCACTGCATCAATCCTCATGGTTGAGGGTCTTCCTCTCCTTTGCCAACCCTCAATTTTTCTGAGCATTATGTCCATCTCCAGGGAATAGCCCCTCCTAGCCACATGCCCTAAGTATGTGAGGTGAAGCTTTATCACATTTGCCTCCAAAACACAGTCTGGCTGCACTTTCCCCAAAACATATTAGCCTTAATCTTTAAGACGAATTTGCTGTTAGTATTCATCAAAACAAAACGGCAAAGATTCCTCTGCGTCAACAGATACTATCAGAGAGAAAGCTGAATTTTACATGTGCCTACATCCCAAAATTACTATCTTCACTTAGTTTTCATTTTTGCCACCAGTGATATGTTTAACCTGTTTTGATATCTGTTCCTCAAAGCCTAAATTTGTTTCCATTGTGGTGATTGTATAGGGCATGTAGTTCAACTTCTCCTGGATGCCAGGTGAATGATTGACATTTCTCAGTAGAGCAGATCACAGAGACCATCATTTGCTATAACTGACTCAAGTTGGCAAGTGGTAGTTTTTGTTTTTGTTTTTGTTTTTTTAGAGAAAAGATGCACAAATTTTATTGACAATTATAACTCAGAACAAACACTGAGGAAAAATCCTCAGATAGTGATTAGGCACACCCTTGGATGTGCAGATAATTATCACATTTACTTTTGACAAGAAAAGGGTGTTTTTCTCTTTTTCAAACAAGAAACGAAATATTTAATTTTTACAACAATCCATTTGTCTATGAGATGAGTACTGATTTTATAAGGATAGTTCTTAAGATTCTATTGATGATCTTTAAATCTTTAATATTTGAAATGTGTTGTGTGTATATTTTTCTGGCATGCGTTGTCATTGTACTCGAGATACTGATGATCAGAGCTGTAAAGCGTAAACGCACAATTATCCTTCTGTCATTAAGGCCGTGTAGCCAGTATGTCCAGACTCTTCAATGCTTTCAATTTGTGCTCAAGTATCCCCTCAGTGAAGAAAGCACTAGAATGAGTCTTCAGTGGCTGGATCTTCATCATTTCTCTGCTGTGAAAGATTACTCTCCTAGATCCCAACTGTTAAACCCAACCCTTATTTCTGTTTTCGTCTGAAAAGCCAGTAAGATTCAATGACATTTAAAATTTCATTATTCTTGAAGTTGCATTAATTACATTTAATTTCTAAATGCATTTTAAATTGCATTTAATTCTTAATTTACTTCTTCTAAATTGCATTCATTGTTGTTGTTGGTGTTGTTGTTATAGGCTGTCAAAGACTCATAGCCACCCTATGTACAATAGCCCTATTCCCGGCTCTATCAGTCATCAGAACAGAGCAAGGGAACACTGAATGGTTTAAAATTGCGAAGGGCGTATGCCAGAGATGCGTTTTATCTCCATACCATTTCAACCTGTATGCAAATTATCTGGGAGGCTGGGCTCTATGAGGAGAAATGTGGGGTCAAGATTGGTGGAAGATCTATTAACAATCTGTATTATGCAGATGACACAACCCTGCTTGCTGAAACTGAGGAGGACCTGAAGCACCTGCTGCAGAGGGTCAAGGACTAGAGCCTCCAATATGGATTGAGGCTCAATGTCAAGAAGACAAAGTATGTCAGACAGAGCTTCAGAATCCTTGCTTTAAAAAAAACAAAACAAAACAAAACAAAACACACACACACACACACACACACACGCACGCGCGCACACACACACACAAACAATAGGAAAATTAAAAGGTGTAAAACCTGATTGTTATTGTTAGTTTCTGCTGAGTCTATCCCTTCTGGTCAGGCCCTGTGTGCAAAGTAGAGCTGCCCCGCAGGGTTTCCAGGCTATGATCTTTCCAAGCAGACCACCAGGCGGGTTTTCTGAGACTTCTCTGAAAGGTTTTGAATTGCTGAACTGTAATTTGTCTTTTGATTTCCTAACTGCCAGCGCCAAGGGTGTTGTTATGTGCCATAACATTGACTATGACTCATTTTGATGTTATGAACAATGTCATATCCTCAGCCATCCTCAGGATATCTACGATGTTGGAGCCCATGATTGTGTTAATCCATCGTGTTGAAAGTCTCTTTCTCTACACCATTCTCAGCATGATGTATTTTTCTGTTTTCTTTTTCTATTAGTTTATTTACAAAAAATTCAAATATATTGCTTTCAAGAACAAATTCTTTCAATTTCCCTCACTCCTCTACCCATCAGATTGTACCACCCTATGATTAATCCCCTTCTCTTGCACATCCTCATCCTTCTGCTTCCAACCTCTCCCACCATTCTTGAATTCTTATATTCATTCTACAATAATGGTTTGTTGTTGTTGTTTTTAAATTTATTATTAATTTCAATGAAAATTTACAGACCTTGGATTTCCATTCATTCATTCATTGTTGCACTTTTCTCCCCTCCCAACCCTCCCCCCTTATATTCTGCCCTCTTGGAGAAGTAAAAGACAAATTCTTTCATTGTTTTACAAACCTTCCTCCAGGTCCACTCCACTACGCAGCCTTTGCTCTGGACTCAGTCATGACAAAAATACCTAATCACATACCCTTTTAAACAGTTTTCTCCCTTATGTGTTTCAATGCTGTATACATTATTGAACCCATCTTTCTCAGTCTCTCCACAACCC
>NW_006399829.1:7923298-7925722 GCF_000299155.1 Elephantulus edwardii | reverse complement strand
ATTTTTTTAATTTTTTAAATTTTATTTTTGTGTGCGTGTACCATCAAATCAGATCTGACTGGTACAGGAGGAGATTGTCCCTCCTTCCCTGGCAGAGCATCTGGTGGATTCGAAATTTGCGCCTCTGGGATTGTAGTTGCAGTTCCTTGCCACTAGGCCACCAGAGCTCCCCTAAGTCTTAAGCACTTTGGCAAGGTCTTTGACAGCAGATTTTCCTAAGATACACTTTCTTCCCCCACAGTTATGGTGTTTATTTGGGAAATCAAAAGGTTCAACTCAGGTTGGCAGCAGGATGCAATCACTCAGTTATTACAGACAGCTTCCAAAATGTGCTTGTTCTAAGACAAGCTTATCTCTTGTGCTGAAGAATCTTCTATTCCATTTGGAAACTTTCCGGGTCAGCATTCACAAACAAACTACAGTTCAGAGCAAATCATAGAGTTGCATCCATCCATACTTATTGTTGTTGATTGCCTTTGAGTCAAGCACGACTCAGTGACCCTATGAACAAAAGGCCTGAAGCAGTCAGGAAATCAAAACACAAATTACATTGGGAAAATCTGCTATTAGGGACCTCTACAGAGTGCTAAAGGGCACCAATGTTAGTCTAGAGACTAAGGTGTGCCTGATTCAGGCCATAGTCTTTACAATTACTTGCTATGCATCGGAGAGCTGGATAATGACTAAGGATGACAGAAGAATTGATGCCTTTGAGTTGTGATGCTAGAGAAGATCATAGAACATACCATGGACTGCCAAGAAAACAAATAGGTCTGTCCAGGAGAGGATGAAACCAAGTTGTTCCTTTAAGGTAAGGATTTTAAAGCTCTGTCTCAGAGATGTTGTATCTGAGCATGTTGCCAGGAGGGACCAGTCCTTGAAGAAGACATCATGTATAGAAGGATGGAGGGACATTGCAGGAGACGGAGACCATGGATTAGATGCATTGACTCAGTAACTGGGCTAATAGGGTAGGTATGTCAGAGGTAGTGAAATTGGCTCAGAATAGAAAAGAGTTTAGAGTTATTGTTCATAGGATTGCGAGGAGTTGCAGGTGACTTGATGACACATAACAATCCAACAAATGCTAGTGATTTTGAACATTTCTCCATGTATCTGTTAGCCATCTAAATGTTCTCCTTTGTGAAGATTTTTTCCACATCTTTTGCCCATTTTGTGATTGTTATCAGGTTTTTTCTTTTACTTAAAATAAAATTTTTATTTTATACTGGTTTACTTATGAAGTTTGTATACATTGCTTTCCACACCAGATCTTTCCCATTTCCTTTACCCATTCTTCCCTCTACCCATGAAATTGTAGAAACCTATGATAACTACCTCTCCCCTACCCATCCTCACTCCTTTGTATCCCCCTCTCCTCTCCTTGGATCTTCAGACATGTTCTACAATTATGGTTTTACACTGTATTTGTCCTTATGGGATTGTGTTAGTTCACATAGCATAGTACTCTCCAGTCCCTCCCAAGTTAGGGAGTAATTTACAAAATTATTCCTCCTGCGTACTGTGAAGTATTCCATCATGTGAATGTACCATAATCTCTCAATCTATTTGATTGTGGTTGGACATTTGGGTTGTTTCCATGTTTTTGCGATGGTGAATAATGCTGCATTGAACATTGGTGTACAAGCCTCTGTTTGTGCCTCAGTTCTCAGTTTCTTGAGGTATATTCTAATCAGTGGAATAATTGGGTCATAAGGAGTTTCTATGTTCAGCTTTTTGAGGAAACACCAAACTTCCTTTCAGAGTGGTTGTACCATTGTACAATTCCACCAACAATGTAACGGAGTTCCTATCTCACCACATCCTCTCCAACATTTATTCCTTGATGTCCTGCTAAACTGTGCCATTGCTATTGGGGTAAGATGGTATCTCACTGTTGCTTTGATTTGCATCTCTCTTATTGCTAGTGAACTTGAGCATTTCTTCATGTGTCTGTTGGCCATTGAGTTTCTTCCTCTGTGAAAAGTCTTCCTTTACAGGCCCTGTAGAGTTCTGTAAAGTTTTGTCATGAGACTATTACATGAAATGTATTGCCAAATGTTTTTCTCAGTCTGTATGTTTTCTTTTAACCCTACCTGGGAAAGTTTTTGATAAACACAGGGATTTGGCATTTTTGGCTATACTTGCAATCATATTTGCACTTTAGGATAAGTCTTCTAAATTTGTTCCCATTTTGTCTCTTATGATCTTTATGGTTTGAGATTTTCTTCTATGTCTCTGTTCCACTCTGAGTTGGCTTTTGTGTGTGGTGTGGCATGTAGATCCTATTTCATTTACTGCATGTTGATTTGGTAAAGATTCTCAATTTCTTCCTCTTTGACTCTAGATGTAGGTGAATCTAAAGATTTAACTGGAGCATCCAGAAACCAAAACAAAAGGAAAACATGTGGCAGTAAAAGAACT
>NW_006399829.1:7909674-7923038 GCF_000299155.1 Elephantulus edwardii | reverse complement strand
TGAAAGAGGTGAAAAATTTAAGCCTTGTGTCACAGATTGAAAGATGCTATGGGCAATATATTGAATGACATAGAAAGCATCAAAAGAAGATTGAGGAAATACAGAAAGTAACTGTACCAGAAAGAATTAATTGATACTGAAAATTTTCAAGAAGTATCATATGATAATCAATGGTAATGAATAAGGAAGTAGTAGCTGTATTGAGCTCATTGGTAAAAAGAAAGCCCCAGGAATCAGTGGGATACCAATGACTTATTTCAATTAACAGATGTAGTCTTGGGTGCACTTACCAGTGTATGACAAAAAATTTAAAGGATGGCAGTCTGGCCAACAAATTGGAAGAAGTCCATATTTGTTCCCATTCCCAAGAAAGATGATTCAACTGAAACTATTGAACAATATCATTAATACCACATGCAAGAAAAATACTGCCATAGATCATTCAAAAATAGTCAGAACAGTACATAGATAGGGAACTGCCAGAAGTTCAAGGAGAATTTAGAAGAGGCCATGGCAACAGGGACATCATTACTGATATCAGATAGATTCTGGCTGAAAGTAAAGAATACCAGAAGACTGTGTCTTAATTATGTTTTATTGATTATGCAAAGGCATTTGACTGTGCAGATCATAACAAATTGTGGCTGACACTGAGAAGAATGCAAATGCCAGAACACTTAATTGTGCTCATGTGGAACCGATACCTGGACCAGGATGCTGTTGTACAAACAGAACAGTGTAACACTGCATTGCTTATAATTGAGAAGGAAGTATGTTAGGTATCTCCATACCTAATCTGTATGCTGAGCAAATTATTCAAGAAACTAGACTCTATGTGGAGGAGTGTGTCATCAGGATTGGAGGGAGACTCACAAATAATCTGTATTATGCAGATGACACAATCTTGCTTGCTCAAAATGAGAAGAATTTGAAGCACTTGTTGCAGCCTTCAGTATTGACTGCATCTCAATATCAAGAAAAAAAGATTTTTACCATTGGACCAATTAGGCAATGTCATGATGGATGGAGAAGAGATTGAAACTGTCAACAGCTTCATCTTGCTTGAATCCATAGTTAACATCCTTGGTGCAAGCAGTCAGGAATTAAGGAGACACAATGCACTGGGAAGATCTTCAGTTAGAGGCCTCTCCAAATTATTAAGGAGTAATGATGCCAGTTTGAGGACTAAGGTGCATCTCATTCAGGCAATGGTCTTTCCAATTACTTGTTCTGTACCTGAGAGCTAGACAGTATATAGGATGACAGAAAAAAAAAATAATTGATGTCTTTGAGCTGTGGTGTTGGAGAAGAGCACAGAACATCCCATGAGTGCCCAAGAGAACAAATAGATATATCTTGGAGAGAGTGAGCTGAAATACTCTTTGGAGGCAAGCATTATGAAGCTTCACCTTTCATACTTCGGGATGTTACTAGGAGGTGCTATTCCTTGGAGAAGAACATGATACTTGGAAGGGTGGAGGGTCAGTACAGGAGAGGAAGACCTTCAACTAGGTGGAGTGACACAGTGACTACTGCAATGGGCTCTTGTGTATAACTGTGAGAATGGTAGAGAAGATAACAGAATTCAGATCTTTTGTTCATAGGGTCACTGTGATTCATACTCTACTCAAAGGCATCTAACAACATTTGGTGAAGCAGCCACCATCTACCCCATGGGAGAAGGATGGATAATCTCCTCTCTTGAGATTTACTGACTCTGGAAATCAGCAGAAGGGTCAACTATGGGTTGGTTCCAACTCTATGATACACAATAATATCAACAACAATAATTTTGTGTTTAGATGCTGAACAAGTTTGTCTTCTTGATATATTGAAACATTAAATATTATATAGTTAGTTTCTTTATCTTTTATGATGGTTTTCATCCTCAAATATGCTGTAGTATTGTCACTCCTGATGTTTTGTTGGTACCATTTTCCTGGTATATTTTTCTTCACCCTTGATTTTTAGTCTGTTTCTTAGGTGTGTCTCTTATAAGCAACATCTTTTTTTTTTTTATCCATTCTGCTATTTTTTCCTCTTAATTTGTACATTTAGTCCATTCATATTAAGTGTGGTGATTGACAGGCCAGGTTTTTTCACCTTCATTTTGCTATAGTTCTTTTTCTGTTTTCTGGTTTCTGTGGTTTATCCACTTTCCTTTGATATCTCTGTGTGAAAGACTTTCCACTGAATTTCTTATAGAATTGGTCTTATCTTCAAAAACTTTTTAATTTCCTGCTTTTGTGCAAATTATCTAATTTCTCTTATATTTGATGAACAGCTTTGCTGAGTGTAAAATCTTTGGCAGGGTTATTTTTTTTTCTTCTCTCAAATTCCTGTATATGTCATCCCATTGTCTTCTTGCTTGCATAATTTCTGCTAAAAAATCAGAACTAATTTGGCCTCAGGATCAGAAGAAGACTCATTAACAACCTGCGTTATACAAATGACACAACCCTGCTTGCTAAAACTGAGAAGGACCTGAAGTGCTTGCTGCAGAAGGTCAAGGACTGTAGTCTTCAATATGGATTGAAGCTCAATCAAGAAAACAAAGATTCGCACCTCTGGGCCAGTTGGCAGCACCATGATAGATGGAGAAGAGATTGAGATTATTAACAGCTTTAGTTTGTTTGCATCCACAATCAACACTCTGGTACCAGCAACCAGGAAATCAAAAGATAAATTGCAAGTTTGCTATCAGGAACCTCTCCAGAGTACTGAAGAACAATGACATCCTCTGGAGACTAAGATGTGCCTGATCCAGCCTATAGTCTTTGCAGTTGATTGTTACATCAGAAAGCTGGACAATGACTAGGGATGATAGAAAGAGAATTGATGCTTTTGAGCTTTGGTGCTGGAGAATAGTACTGAATATACCATGAGATGCCAGGAGAATAAATAGGTTTGTCCTAGTGAGGGTGAAAACAGGAGGTTCCTTGGAGGAAAGGATTCTAAGGCTACATCTGATACACTTTGGGCATGTTGCACGGAGGGATCAGTCCTTGGCGAGGGACATCATGCTTGGAAGGGTGGAGGGACAGCAAAAGAGAGGAAAACATTGATGAGATGGATTTATTTCAGTGACTGGGATAATGAGGGTAGGTGTGTCAGAGACAGTAATGTTGGCACAGGATAAAGCAGGTCTCAGAATTTTTGTATATAGGGTCGCTATTAGTCACAAGCATTTCAATGGCACACAACAACAACATTCTTATCTCTGATTTTTAAGAATTTGACCAAGATATGTCTATTTGTTTTTCTTTAGTTAAGGGTTTGCTGAGCTTCTTGAATGTGAATTTTCTTATTCTTCATAATACCTGGGAAGTTTTGTTCTAGTACCTCTTCCACAATTTTCTTAGTGTTTCTCTGTCTCCCTTGTGTTCTGAAATTATAATCATATGTATGTTGGGGCTTTTTAATATTATCTCACATGATTACAATGCTTTATTAATTTTCCTTCCATCTCCTCTCTGTTTTCCCTTCTAGTAAGTTTCTATTGAAGTTCTTGTCTTCCAACTCACGGACTGTGCACCATCTTCTCTGCTCTGTTTTTTAATTCCTTTAGCATGTTGAAAACTTCTAAAATTCAGTTTTGATATTCTGCTTTTCATTTTCATGCATTTCCATTGTTTTGAGTACTGCACTGGCTGTGCCATCTTTGTCCTATAATAATGTTTTAAGTTTTTTTTGCTTTTTTACCTATAATTTAAATTCTTTCTTACATCTTTTGCAATTTCTTCCATTGTGTTCAAGTTCCTCCAGATTGATATAATTCTGGTTTCATGTCTCTGAGGTATTGGTACTATTTATGGCTTCCATTCTTTCTTCCAACATTTGCAACTTCTTCTGTAGTTGTTTATATAACTGCATATCAATATATTCATTCTGATTTCCTGTCTTTGGGTTATTTATTTTTGGCTTCCATTCTTTCTTCCATCATTTGTACATTTTTGTATAGCAGGTCATATGTCTCCACATTAATATATTTCTTCTGCATCCCTGTCTCTGGGTTAAACATTGGTTCTGCACTATGACCTGCTTTTTTATAAAAGGCTTATTCTGTTTTTCACAAAGTTTAAAACTGTCTGTGCTTTCTTGTCTTTATGTAGAATTTTTCTTGATATGTATTAGGTCATTTCTATTGCCTCTGCATAGATTGTTGCTAGTTCTTTGTCTTTAGGATGTCATTGATTAATTGCAGGTGTAAAGTGATCAATCTAGAAAGGTGGTCAACTATCTGTACCAGAAATCCTTTCTGGGCTGTGGAGCAGGAAAATGTGCCTTTACTAACGTCCTTCAGATCCTCTCTGTCTGCAGTGCAACCCTGTGGGAATCTCACTTATTGCAGCCCTCTCTCCTAAAGTCTTTTGTCCTCTTTGGTTGTCTGAGTGGTGTGGCCAGTTTCCCTAATGTAAGTAGTTTCTGGCCAAGGACTTTGCAGGGAACTCCTTCTCTACCACTTCAATGTACTGGCTGTGAGAGTGAATCTCTCACCTAACTGCAGCCCCCTCTTTTGAAGTCTATTGTCCTCTTTGGTCTGCAGCCAGGTCCCAGAACTGAAGTAATTTCTCTTCAGAAGAGTGTCCGGCAGCTCTCCTAGTACTACAGTGTGATGACTCTGGAAATGAGTCTCTCCTCTCTTCTTTTTAATTTTTTTTTAGAAATTTTTTTACTGTAATTTTAATGAAAGTTAACAGAACACTTGGATTTCCATTTATTCACTGTTGCACATTTTTCTCCCAACCCCCTTAGTTTACCTTTCTCTTAGAAAAAACTCATTAATTGTTAAACAATTTTCTCCCTACCCTACACCCTAGTCGACTTTGTTATACACCTCTTATCCTGGACTTCTGTCATGCAAATAATGCCTAATCATATATTCTTTTTTAAAGAGTTCTTTCCCTCCTCTTTTCCAACGCATCTTGACTGCATGTTTGATTGATCTCTGACTGCAAATGTTGGTCGAAATCTATTTCCCCCTTTTTAAAATTTTTTAAATTTTTTTTATTTTATTATTTTTTGTGCATCTACCGTCAAATCAGATCTGACTGGTACAGGAGGAAATTGTCCCTCCTTCTCTGGCAGAGCATTTGGTGCATTCGAATCGTGTACTTTTGGGATTGCAGTACAGCTTCTTGCCACTGGCCACCAGAGCTCCCCTATTTCCCCTTTTTTGCCTCTGATTATTAGTGTATATATCTGAATGATAGTAGTATTCACTGGACTTCCTTGTACATGTATGGATATTATCCTGTCACTCACAATTTTGTATTTCACGATGGATCTAGAAATGACTTTTTAAACTATGAAAACAACCTATTTTTTCCTCACCTTTTCTTCTCAAGCATAATAGTTCAAATGATCATCTGACTCAAAATGCTCCATGCCAGTACATCTCATCTTGCCAATACCTAGTAAGTCAATATTTATGCATTCCATTTATTTCTTAACAATATCAAATTTTCCTACATTCATGGTTCTCATATTCCATATTCCAGTCACTACTGTCTGCTCTCAACTGTTCTTCCTCCTCTGTGCTTCCATACTTGAGGGCTCCATCTCAGTTGCCCTATCTGCTAGTTTAAGTGTGTTCTGTTGTATATAGGGTTTTCAAAAGCCTGCTATTTAGGAAGTGAATGTCCAATGCTTCTTCTTAGTCACTGTTTTAAATCTGAGCATCAGATTAAGACTAGGAAGAATGAAATCTATTTTATTGAAGACTGGTATTGCTATTCCTGCTTTTTTGTGGATGATTGGTATATAACTTGATATCTTTTCTCCTATCTTTGATTTTCAGTCTATCTTTCTCCTCGTTTCTTAGATATGTCTCTTGGCATCCATATTGATGAGCTTTGTTTTTTTTTTTATCCATTCTGCTACTCTTTTCCCCTTAATCAGTACATTTAAGTCATTAACATTGACCATGATTATTGATTGGCTAGTTTTTATGGCTTCATGTTTTCCTTTTGGGGTCTAGTATGTTTGGAGTTCACTGAGCTTCTTGAATGTATGTATTTTTTTATTTTTATTTTATTTTCATGATACCTGGGAAGTTTTCTTCTAGTACCTCTTCCACAATTTTCTCAGTGTTTTCCTTCCCCAATTCTATTTTGTAATTCCAAGTATTGATTCATGATCCATGTGCTACTTATCAAACAGCTATTTTTGGTACAGTAACTCTGTGTATTCCATTTTCTTTTGACGCTTCTTGTATTATTCAAGATATTGTCCACACAGTCCTTTAATATTGCAACTTGAGGCTTGAATTTGTTTTTCCATTCTTTCAGCTTGAGAAATACTCAGTATGTTCTTCCCTTTTGTTTCTCTTCAGTTCTTTGTACATTTTGCTAAAATATTTTGCTTTGTCTTCTTTAGCTGTTAATCTATAAATCTCTTTTATTTCAACATATCTTTGTTTTGATGATAGTGGCAATACTAATTCATACAGTGAAATTTTTTTAGAGATTGTTGAGAAAAGATTGATGTCTTTAAAAGATTTAATTTTACTTAGGTCAATAGCCATTGTGGAGAGGTAAAGTAGTGAGGACACATAGACATATTGCACTGGGGAATCTATTGAAAAGGACCTTTAAAAAGTGTTAAAGTCCAAGGATGTCAAGTTGGTGGCCAAAGTGCACTTCTTGTAAATGATGGTATTTTCATTCTCTTTATATGCATGTGAAAGCTAGAAGATCAAAGAAACAATGTCTTTGAATTGTGTTGGCAAAGGATATGAAAAATATTATGGACTGGCAAAGGATTTAACAATTATCTCCTAGATAATGTGCATCCAGAATAATCCTTAGACGTACGGATAGTGAGATCTTTCTCTTACGTACATTGTGCATGTTATCAGGAGAGGCCAGTCCCTGGAGAAAGTATTGTGCTTGACAAAATAGAAGGTCAGTGGGAAAGAGGAAGAGTGTAGAAGAAATTAATTGACAGTGTGGCTGTAACAACTGATTGAAGTACAGCAGCATTTGTGAATATGGCACAGTACTGGGCAGTATTTAATTCTATTGCTCATTGGGTTGCTATGAGTCAAGTCAATTCAACAGTATCTAACAATTATGAAGTTGATTGCTAAGGGCATACAGAAGACATGCCTTTCAATATATGGTACCATAAAGCTAAGATAAATTGCTGCAGAGAGTGTTTGGTTCATAAAGATCTTGCCAGACTATAAATGAGCTGAATAAACATTATGAAATCTATAGAAAATAAATGTAAATTAATGTGTGATGTTTTAAGAGTTCAATTTATGATTATTTTTGTTTGTTTGTTTTAATTAAAAAATATTTCCCCCATACTTTCCTTCATTGACATTATGTTTCATATAATCATTCCTATACATTGTGCTTTATAAAATTAATTATCGTAGGACTATGCCCACCATTACCTGGTATTTTCGGTTCCCTGCTGGATCTTTTCCATTTTCTCTACCCCCTCACTCCATCCACCATTAGTGATTATATTTTTTAAGAACTAATTCTACACTGGCAGTTGCTATAAGTTGTAGTCAACTCAATGACACACAATAACAACAACAATCCTACACTGATTCAGATATGAAAAATAATATGAGTTTTAATTGACTAAACATTAAATAGAAATCAAATGTTGACTTGCCTTCTAAAGAAAAGAATAGAATTTGGCATGTAAGGATAGATGCCTAGGGGTCAGATAATAGGAAAACTGCTCTTTCTTTCCTTTGTACCACTAATCTAAGACAGGCTTCTCTCTTTCATTTCACATGCTGAGTTATATGAGGCTCATTTCTTTATAATAAGGAAAGCTAAATCTAGTGCTGTGAAAAAGCAAAAATGTGTCTCATTAAAATGATTAGAGAAACTGTGAATGTTTAACCTGGAGAAACAGATGACTAGCAAGAGCATTTTATATTAATTGCTTAGTTCTTACCTTCTGGAGATCTTGTTGCTGTTTTAGCTGCTGTTGAGCTTGACACTGAATTATGGTGACCCCAGGTGCCATGCCTGATCTTGTGCCATGATTGCAGATCAGATTGTTGTGATCCGTGTAGTTTTTACTGACTAGTTTTTTAGTCAATCACCAGACTTTCCCTCCTAGTTCATCTTACTCTGGAACCCTTTTTAGCATTACAGCAACACACAGTGCGATGGTTACACATGAGGGACCTTAGCTGGGAATCATACTGAGTGTTCAGCAAGGAAGGCACAAATTGTACTATGGACCATTCACCACCTTCATTTCTTCTGGCTTGTTGTTGTTATGTGCTGTTGATTCAACTATAACTCAAGGCAATTCTGTGAACAATGGCTCTGAATCTTGCCCTATCCTGAGCTGTTTTGGACACACCTGACCTCATTGCCACAGACCATGTCATCCAGGGTCTTCTTATCCTGTGCTGACCCTCTACCCTTCCAAGTATGATGTTCTTCTCCAAGCACTGGTCCCTTCTGGCAACACGCCCAAAGTATGTGAGATGGAGTTTCAAAATTCTTGCCTCCAAGGAGCAACCCGTTTTCACCCTCTCCAGGACTAACTTGCTTGTTCTCTTGACAGTCCGTAGTATGTTCGATACCCTGCTTCAGCGCCACTTCTCAAAAGCATATCCCCACTGCCACTGTCGTCCTTAGTTATTGTCCAACTCTCAGCTGCATAGCAAGCAATTTAGAAGACCATGTCCTGAAGCAGGTGTAACTAAATCTCTCAACTGACATTATTGCTCTTTAGGACTCTGGAGAGGTCCTTGACAGCAGCTTTCCCCAGTGAAAACTCTTTTTATTTTCTGACTACTGTTGCCAAGAATGTTGATTGTAGATCCCAGCAAGATGAAATCATTAATAAACTCAACCTTTTCTCCATCTATTGGCCCAGTGGTGAGGGTTTTGTTTTCTTGATATTGAGACTGAATCTATACTAAAGATTGCAGTTCTTAATATTCTGCTTCTAATGCTTCAAGTCCTCCTTAGTTTTGGCAAGTAAGGTTCTGTCATCTGCATAACACAAGTTGTTTATAAGTCTTCCTCCAATCCTGATACCACATTCTTCTTCATGAAGTCCAGTCTTTCAAAGAAACTGTTTAGTATATAGATTAAAAAAGTATGGAGAAAGGCTACATCCCTGATGCATTACTTTCTTTATTTTGAACCATGTAGTGTTCTCTTTTCTGTTCAGACAACTTCTTGATTGCAAAATCTGTCTTGCATGAGCACAATAAAGTGTTCTGGGATTCCCATTCTTCTCAACGTTAGCCATAATTTGTTGTGTCCTCACAGCCAAATTTCTTCACATAGTTGAAAAAATGCAAATAGACATTTGGTACTCTCTGTTTTCAGCTAAGATCCATCTGATATCAGCAATGACATCCCTAGTGCCATGGCCTCTTAAACTGAGCTTGTGTTTCTGATAGTTCTCAGTTAATGTACTATTCTAGTTGGTTTTGGATCAATAAGATTTTGCTTGTGTGTGTTATTAGTGATATTGTTCGATAATTTCCACATACTGTTGGATCACTTTTTTTGGAAATGGGAATAAATATGTATGTCCTCCATTCAGTTGGACAAGTATCTGTCCTCCAGATTTCTTAGCACAATCTGGTGAACATATCCAGGGCTACATCTATTTGTTGGAATATGTCAATTGATATTCCATCAATTCCTGAGGCCTCATGAGCTACCTCCTTTATTACCATTGGTTCTTTTTTTTCCGTTTCACTTTTAATTTTATTAATTCTCTCAATGTGGCCTTTTAACATTCTTTTTACATACATATTATTAAGAACTAAGGTGTACCTGATACAGGCCATGGTTTTTGCAATCACTTGTTATGCATCAGATAGTTGGAAAATGACTAGGGAGGATAGAAGGAGAATTTGAAGGACCCCCGAACCGGTGGTCCTGTCCTGTCCCGAGTGGACGGTGAAGACCCAAGACTCCAAGACACCGGCTTGATGCAACAGCAAGAGGAGAGGTTTATTGCGGAGCTCCAGGCCGACACGTATCTCTCGCAGGAGACAGAGGAGTCGACCTCGAGCAGACAAAGTTGGCTTTTTTTATACACTTTAGGGGGATACAACTGGGTATCAGCTTCTCATTGGGTGATGAAAGCACAGTTTGAATTCATTGGCTCAGTTTTCGCTCATGGTTTACACAGCATATTTGCACGTAGCACATGTGGCAGTCACGTAGCACATGTAGCAGTTAGACAGATCTTTAACTATAGGGTGGTTTCACAAATTCTTAAGTATACAATGAGTTCAAACTCCAGGGTAGTGGAAAAGCACAAGACACATGCGTTATCAGTCGGGAAACAAAGGCACATGGGTTATCAGTCGAGAAATATCTGCTTGTTTGCCCTACCCTGTAGTTAGCCATTTTTGAAATACTGTTGCTCTGGATACAACTGGGTGTGGGGCTCTACCCGGGACAATGGAAAAATTCCTGAGTTTAACTTAGCTGAGAACTATAGAAACCTGAGTTTAATTCAGCTGAGAACTATAGGGGCTGTTTTAATTTTAATCTTTCAAATTGACGCCTTTGAGCTGTGGTGCTGGAGAAGAGTATTGAATATACCATGGACTGCCAAGAAAACAAACAGATTCGTGCTAGAGAGGGTTAAACCAGGCTACTGCTTAGAGGCAAGGATTCTGGGGCTTTGTCTGACATACTTTGGACACGTTGTAAGGAGAGACAGGTCTTTAGAGAGGGACATCATGCTGAGTAGAGTAGAGGGACAGCGCAGGAGGGGAAGACCCTCTATGAGGTGGATTGATTCAGTGACTGGGGTAATCGGGATGGGTATGTGAGAGGCAATGAGATTGGCACAGGATAGAGCACGGTTTAGGGCTGTTGTACATAGGGTTGCTCTGAGTCGCAAACGACTCGACAGCACATAACAACAACAACAAAAACAACATGCTTATGTTTAGTTTTTGTTGGTTCTTAATCATATGCTACTTCCTGATATGGTTCTGTGTCAGCCAATTATCTTTGTCACAGCTACTCTGTACCTTATGGCTTACAATTTCTAGATTGTTGTACAACTTAATTCTTTGTCTATCTCTCTTTTTCATCTTTACTCACTTCCTCGGTCTTTGTATTTGGTCCATGGCTTGAAATGCCATTAAGTGTTAAAACTGCTAATATTTATCTCCAGTTCTGACTTTTACCAGTGCTTCATACCCAGGTAGACCCCACAGCTTTACAAAGGCATACAGTAGTAGTATCCAAACACAGTACAATAAACACTAAACTTCCACTGTGGCCACTCTTATGCCCCTTACCACTTCAACTCCTGCTTTTTTAGGAGTGTTTTTCTCATTTGAGTTAATGACATCCTTCATTGACTTAGGTTAAACCTTTAGGAGTCATGCCTGACTCTACTGCTTCTCTCTAATCATTGCAAAAAGAACAAGATTCCTGACAGATATGTGGGAGGAAGACAGATGGAGCAAATTCATAAAGCCTGTAGGAGCCAGCCTCATCTTATCATGCACATAGGAAGTCTAAGAAAGCGTATTTGGAGGAGGTATTTAACAGTAACGATTTATTACTATGTTGCCTCTTAGGAACAGCTTCTGAGGTTCTGGACACCTGCAGTTCTTGCTAGGCTGTGGGTGAGGGAGAGAAAGAGGTGATGGAAGTTACATTCTAAAGGGGGTAGTTCCCTCCAGGAGAGAGTGTTGCATATGATTTTGAAGAGTTGGAATCTGTGAATACAATAAATGTTGGCAACTAATGTATACACAGTGGTGACTGTTTGGGATGACACTGAGAACACAGTTTTAATGATAGTTTCACCCACGGTTTTCAAAGCAAGCCACAACACCTGTAACTGTTCAATGTTCTGTTATTATGGAAGCAATTATGCTATTTATGGAACACAATAATCTCAAATATTTCTCAAAGGAAAAGGAACACACTTGGCTTCCTCGGTTCAATTTCTAGAGCAAAATTCAACATTTTTACTGTGTTGCAGAAAAAACAAAACTAAAAGCAAAACCATGCTGACAAGTGAGATGAAGAGAAGATGACTATACACTTCACCGAATAGATTTCTTTTTAATTTCCCCTTTCATTTGTCTTTTGTACAGTTAAAGTATATTTTAAACTTGGTGTTTAATCTACTACAATTATTCACTGTTCTGTGCAGAGCAAGATCGTTCATTTTCCCATGCACTGACAGTGTGCTTTCACCAGTACGCTAGAATCCATAGAACAAATGGCAGTTTTAATTTGCCCTGAGATTTAGTATTTAGAACCCAGTAGAATATAGGAAATGCCAAAGTTTACAAGTTGTACACATTTCTTAAACTTTATTTTATTAATTTTAATGAACATTTACAGAGATACAGAGACTTTGGATTTCCATTCATTCACTGTTGGACTTTTCTCCCTGCCACCCCTTCCCCGCCCAGTTCGCTCCTCTCTTCAAAAAGCAAAAGAATAACTCCTTCATTGGTATACAATTCCCCGGCCCCCTGCTCCGAGTGCACTCCACTATGCAACCTTAACTCTGGATTCCTGTGATAACCATAATACCTTATCTTATATCACTTTTAAACATATTTTAACACACTCAACTGCTAATTACAAGGATGGTGGTTCTACTGCCACTGAGATGAACCCTGAAGGAAAGGCTTGGTGATCTGCTTTTGCAAACTCACTCACTGAGAACCCTAGCAGCGTAGTGCTACTTTGACACCCATGATGGCACTGAGAGTTGGAATTGATTCCACAGAAACTAGTTTTCTAAATATGACACTGTTCTTTTTAGGTGCTATTGAATTGAGTACCATTCACAGAAATCCTATGAACAAAAGATTGGAACCCTCTTCTATCCTGTGCCATCCTCACACTTTCTGACAAACAAGAGCCCATTGTGACAGCCACCATGACAATCCACTTGGTTGAGAGTCTTCCTCTCCTTTGCTGACCCTCCACCCTTCCAAGCATCATGGCCTCCTCCAAAGAATAGCCCCTCCTAGCAACATGCCCATAGTTATGTGAGGTACAACCTCACTATCCTTGCCTCCAAAGAGTACTCTGGTTGCACCCTCTACAAGACATATTTGTTTTTTCTTTTGGCTGTCTGTGGGATGTTCAGTGGTCTTCTCCAACATTGCAACTCAAAGGTATCAATTATTTTTCTGTCATCCCTGTTCATTTGACAGATCTTAGATGCATAGAAAGTGAGTGGAAAGGCAATGGCCTGAATGAGACACAACGTAGTCCTCAAATTGACATCATTACTCCTCAATAATTTGGAGAGGTTCCTAACTGCAGACTTGTCCAGTGCAATGCCTCTTCTTACTCACTGACTGTTGGTACCAAGGATATTAATTGTGATTGTGAATATCAAGTAAAAAAGCTACATTC
>NW_006399829.1:7892425-7904984 GCF_000299155.1 Elephantulus edwardii | reverse complement strand
AGATTTCCTGGCACAACTTAGTGAGCACATCCAGGGTGGTGTCTGTTTGTTGAAATAAATCAATTGGCATGCCATCAAACTCCTGGGGCCTTGTTTTTTGCCAATTCCTTCAGAGCAACTTGAACTTCCTCCTTCATCACCATAGGCTCTTGCTCATATGTTATTTCATGAAATTCCTCTGTGTCAGCCAATTCCTTCTGATATAGTGACTCTTTGTACGGTTTTCCATCTTCTTTTGATACTTCCTGGATAATTTAACAATGCCATAGTTATTATATACAGTTATGAAAAAAGCTCTGGTGCTTTTTTTTAGGGAGTTGTGCTGCTAACCTAAAGGCGGTTCAAATCCACCAACAGCTCCTTGGGTGAAAGACGGAAAATCTCCTCAAATGAGATGTACAGACTGTGAAAATCTGTTAGAAGGTCACCTATGAATCAGTTCTCACTCAATGGCAGTGAGTTTGAGTTTGACATAGACAGAGCTTTATGGAAGTTTATGGAGCAGTTCATTTTCCATTCAATCATTCAGACATGTTTTGTTCTATGGTTTCAATTGCCATCCTCACATTGTAACAAATATTCCTTTTCCTTCCTCCCTAAAATTCTTCTTTCCTCTCATTCTTCTGTACCTTCTGCCTTTTGAGCTGTCTTCTTAGGAAATATTTCCCTTATGATTTTGTATTAGTGGACGTTCTAAGGAGAGAGTACCTCTTCTGATAATACTGATCGCCTTATAAGCATGTCCACTGTTTGGCTGAAGATAAGACATTGGAATGATTTTAGTTTCATACTGAAAGAGGACCCAGGCTTCCATCATCCCTATTAGACCCGATTATCTGATCATTTTGTGATTTTGAGTTTTAGTTCAGAGTTTTCTTCTGTGCTGTTCAGGACCCTCCACTGTACATCTCTGATCTCACAGTAGTGAATATTGAAGTTCTTGATTTTTTGGTCAAATTGTTCATTTGTATCTTTGACTTTCTTTTCTTTTCTTTTTTTCTGTTTTTTTTCCAGGTAGTGAGAGACCAAGAGTTAAAACTGAGATGGCTATTCATACACTTTTAAGACCCCAGTTGCTTCCAAATTGTAACATAGACCTTTGCTTTTGTGGACTATGTCATTGACATTGATATCTTTCAAAGGAATGATACTGAGGCTTTATGATAAACAACTTAGTCCTTCTTTTGTATTTGTTGTTGTTGTTGTTAGATGTCATTGAGTTGAATACGACCCATAGCAACCATATGAACAACAGATCTAAACCCTCTCCTATCCTGTGCCTCACAGTTCCTGGCACACTAGAGTCCACTGTGGCAGTCACTTGTCAATCCACCTGGTTGAGTATCTTCCTCTGCTTCACCATGCTCTGGCTTTCAAAGCATCATGTACCTCTCCAAGGAATAGCCCCTCCCAGCAACATGCCTGAAGTATGTGAGGTAAAGCTTTATTATCGTTGTCTCCAAAAAGCATTCTTGCTGCACTTTCTCCAAGACCCATTTGTTCTTTTGACAGTCCATAGGATGTTCAGTACTCTTCTCTAACACCACAGTGAAATGGCATCAGTTCTTCTTCTTTCATCATTATTTAATTATGACTGGTGGTGGGGTTATATGCTATTGAGTCAAATGTGACCCATAGTGACCCTATGTACAGCAACTCTGAAACCTGCCTTGTCCTGAGCCAATCTTACTGATTCCGACACACTTAACCCCATTTCCCCAATTACTGTAACAATCCATCTCGTCTGGGGTCTTCATCTCCTGCACTGTCCCTCCACCCTTCCAAGCATAATGACCTTCTTCAAGCATTGGTATCTCCTGGCCTTGTGCCCAAAGTATGTGAGAAGGAGCTTCAAAATCTTAACTTCCAAGGACAAACTTGGTTTCACCCTCTTCAAAACAAACTTATTTGTTTTTTTTGGCAGTCCAAGGTATGTTCAAGACTCTGCTCCAGCACCACAACTCGAAGGCATTAATTCTTGTTCTGTCATCTTTAGTCATTGGCCAGCTCTCTAATGCATATCAAGTAACAGTGAAGATCATGGATTAGACACACCTTAGACTCTAGACTGACATCATTGCTTTTCAATACTCTGGAAAGGTCCCGGAGAACAGATTTCCTTAGTTCAATTTGTTTCCTGACTGCTGGTGCCAAGAGTGTTGATTGTGAAACCAAACAAGCTGTAATTTTTTGTTAATAACCTCAATCTCTTCTCCATTTATCATGGTGTTGCCAGTTGCCCAGTGGTGAGAATCTTTGTCTTCTTGATGTTGAGTTTGAATACATATTGAAGACTACAGTATTTGAACTTCTGCAGTATACATTTCTGGTCCTCCTCAGTTTCAGCAAGCAAAATTGTGTCACCTCATAATGTAGACTGTTAATGAGTCTTCCTCCAATCCTGATGCCACGTTCCTCCTCATAAAGCCTTGCTTCCTGAATGATCTGTTCTACATACAGATTGAAACAGTATAGATACAGGATGCACCCGTGATGCACTCACTTTCTGATTTTGAACCATGCAGTGTTTCCCTGCTCTGTTCTGAGAACTGTTTCCTGGTCCAAGTATGTTGTTGTTACATGCCGTTGAGTCACCTACCACTCATAGTGACCCTATGTACAACAGCCCTAAACCCTGTTCTATCCTGTGCCAATCTCATTGTCTCTGTTACACTTACCCCCATTACCCGAATCACTGAATTAATCCATCTTATCGAGGGTCTTCTTCTCTTGCACTGTCCTTCCACTCTCCCAAGCATAACGTCTCTCTCCAAGGACTGGTCCCTCCTTGCAACATGTCCAAAGTATGTCAGATGAAGCTTCAGAAACCTTGTCTCCAAGAAGCAGTCTGGTCTCATTCTCTCTAGGATGAACCTGTTTGTTAGCCTAGCAGTCCATGGAATATTCAATAATCTTCTCTAGCACCACAGCTCGAAGGTATCAATTATCCTTCTATCGTCCCTTCATTTCCAGTTTTCTGATGCATAGCAAGTAATTGCAAAGACTATGGCCTGGAGCAAATGCACCTTAGTCTCCTGAGTAACATTGTTGCTCTTTAGTACATTGGCAAGATCTCTGACAGCAGATTTTCCCAATGTATCTCATCTTTTAATTCCTGGCTTCTGGTACCAAGAGTGTTGAATGTAGAGTCAAGCAAACTAAAGCTGTTAATAATCTTGATCTCTTCACCATCTATCATGTTGCTGCTAATTGGCCCAGTTGTGAGAATCTTTGTTTTCTTGATGTTGAGCTTCAATCCATATTGAAGGCTGCAGTCCTTGACCTTCTGCTGCAAGCGCTTCAGGTCCTCCTCAGTTTCAGCAAGCAGGGTTGTGTTATTTGCATAACACAGATTGTTGATGAGTCTTCCTCCAATTCTGATGCCACATTCCTCCTCATAGAGCTCAGCCTCCTGGATAATCTGTTTTGCATATAGATTGAAAACATATGGAGATAGAATACATCCCTGGCATACACCCTTCCCAATTTTGAACCTTTCAGTGTTTCCTTGCTTGGTTCTGATGACTGATTCCTGGTACAGGTATAGGTTTTGCAAAAGCATAATCAAGTGTTCTAGGATTCCTATTTTCCTCAAGGTTAGCTACCATTTGTTGTGATCCATATGATCAAATGCTTTTGAAATAATGAAATTGTATATTATATTAAAATGTACATAAGTTTTGTTTCCTGTTGGTAGTACCATTTGCATGGATATATCTGCAGTACATTATAGGTATGTACGTAGAACCATCATCTCAAAATTGTTATGTACGGCCCTGGGTGTAGTTCTTTCACCTGTTCATGCCTCGAAGAAAGTGATAGGCACTATAGGACACATTGAGTAATTTTTCAATGCCCATAACTGAATAACCTCACAATCAGTTTGTTGAAAGAAGTTTAGAGTAGTGGATAGCTTGACATAGCTTTTTAGCCATTGTCTTTAAAACTCTTCCTAAGAAACTGCATGGTTGATGTTAGGTGCTGTCAAGTTGACTACAATTTAGAATCACCCTATGGGCTACAGATTGAAATGTTGCCCTCTCCTGCACCATCTTCACAATCTCCTTCATGTTTCAGCATGTTCAAGACTACTGTTACCATCACTGTGTTAATCTACCTTGTTCAGAGTCTTCTTCTGTCTTGCTGACCATTTACCTTTCCCAGAATGATGTCTTTTTCCAGTGACTCATCCACCCTAACAACATGCCTGAAGATTGTGAGACAGAGTCACTGAGTGGGACTATGCAAATATATGTGGCCCACCAAGGAAATTGCATAGCTAATAATGATAAACTACCTGCTAGGGTTTCTTGTTGTTAGGTGCTGTCTAGTCAAGCATGTCTCCTATCAACCCTATGAACAAAAGATCTGAACCCTGTTCTGTTCTGTGCCATCCTCACACTTCCTGACACACAAGTTCCCGTTATGGTAGTCTCCACATCAATCCACCAGCTTGAGGGTCTTTCTCCCCTTCACTGACCCTCCACCATTTCCAGCATCATGTCCCTCTCCAAGGAATAGCCCCTCCTAGCAAAATTCCCAAAGTATGTGAGGCAAATTCACATCATATTTGCCTCCAAAGAACATTCTGGTGCACCCTCTCCAAAGCTTATGTCTTTGTTCCCTTGGCCATCCATAGAATATTCATTGCTCTTCTCCAAAACCATAGCTCAAAGGCACCAATTATTATTCTGTCATCATAGACCAGCTCTTATATGTGATCAGAAAGACTATGGCCTGAATCAGATGCTCTTTAATCCTCAAACTGACATCATTACTCCTCAATAATTTGGAAAGATCCCTAACTGCCTATTTTCCCAGGGCAATGCATCTTCTTATTTCCTGACTGCTGGTACCAAGAGTGTTAATTGTGGATACAAGCAGGATGAAGCTGTTAACAGTTTCAATCTCCTCTCATTACATCATGACACCACCCATTTGTCCAGCGGTAAGAATCTTTGTTTTTTTAATATGGAGATGAAATCCATACTGAAGGCTGCATTTCCTTGACCTTCTGCAACAAGTGCTTCAAGTCTTCCTCACTTTCAGCAAGCAAGGTTGTGTTATTTGCATAAAGCAGCTTATTCATGAATCTCCCTCCAATACTGATGCCACACTCTTCTTCATACAGTCAAGCTTCTGAGATAATTTGCTCAGCATACAGATTTAATAGTTATGGAGAGAGAATATGACCTTGTCACACTCCCTTCTCAATTTTAAATCATGCAATTAACCCTGTTAGGGTAGGATTATGAAAATAATATGTGTAAAATGCTAATTAAGACTGAAGTATGCCTGATCCAGAGCCCGGTCTTCTCAATTTCTTGCTATGTTTTGAGAGGTAGACAATAAATAAGAATGGCAGAAAAATTGATGTTTTTAAAAATTATCTAATATACATATATTGTTGTTGTGTACAGAACCAACCCACCTTCCAGCGTGTTTTCAGAGTTAGTTAAATCATGGGGAAAATTTTCCCAGCCTTCTCCTGCAGAGCAGCTGCATGTCTTTGAGGTTGCAGTGTAATTTCTTACCACTAGGCCACCATAGCTTTAGTTTGGTTGGTTCCACAATCAACAGTCTTTGCACTAGGAGCCAGGAAATTAAAAAACATATTGCAGTGGGAAAGTCTGCTGTCAGATACCTCTCCAAAGTACTGAAGAGCAATGATGTTAGTCTGGAGACTAAGGTGCACCTGATACAGGCCAAGAATATGGTCTTTGCAATCACTTGTTATATATCAGAGAGCTGGACAATAAGAGAAGAATTGATGTTGTTGAGCTGTGGTGTTGGAGAAGAGTGTTGAATATACTGTGAACTGCTAAGAGAATGAACAGGTTCGTTGAGGAGAAGATTAAATCAGGCTGCTCCTTGGATGCAAGGATTCTGAACGAAGCTTCATCTGACATACTTTGGACATGTTGTAAGGAGAGACCAGACCTTGGAGAGGGACGACATGCTTGGGAGGGCAGAGGGAGGAAGACCCTTGTGGAGATTAATTGATTCAGTGACTGGAGTAATGGGCATAGGTGTGTCAGAGAAAATAAGATTGGCACAGGATAGAGAAGGGTTTAGGGCTATTGTAGGAGGTTATGAGTTGCAGGTGACTCAATGGCACATAACAGTAACAATACATACATATATATATATATATAATACTTTGTAAATATATTTACAAAGTTTGAACACATTGTTTTTCCACACTGTATCTTTCCCATTTTCTTCACCCCCACATGCACCCATCAAATTTTATGACCCCATGATTAGCCCCCCTCCCCCCTGCCCATCTTCACCCATCTGCTTCCACCTACTCCCCTCAGATCCTCATAGTCATTCTATAATAAAAGTTTTGTCCTTATGGGGTTGAGTTAGTTCACTGAGCATAAAGCACCACAGTCCCTCCCAAGGTAGGTAGTAATTTACAAAATCATTTCTCCTTCATGCTGTATAGCATTCCATTGTATGAATGTACCACAACTTCTCAATCCATTCAATTGTGGTAGAACATCTGGGCTGTTTCCATGTTCTTACATGATGAATAATGCTACTTATGAACATTGGTGAACAAGTCTCCACTAGTGTCTCAGTTCTCATTTTCTTGAGGTATATTCCAAGCAGTGGGATAGTTGGGTCATATGGAATTTCTATGTCCAGATTTTTAAGGAAGTACAAAACTGCTTTCCAGAGTGGTTGTACCATTTTACAATTCCAACAACAACATAAAAGAATTCCTATCTTTCCACATCCTCTCCAACATTTATTGTTTGTTGTCCTGTTAAACTTTGCTGCTGTTACTGGAGTGAAATGGTATCTCATTGTGGTTTTGATTTGCATCTCTCTTATTGCCAGGGATTTTGAACAGTTTTTCATGTGTCTGTTGGCCAGAATTGATGTTTTTGAGTGGTGGTGCTAGAGAAAAGAACTTCCAAGAATGGACTTCCCAAAGAACAAACAAGTCTGTCCTTGAGATGGTGAAACTACTTTGTTCATTGTAGGAAAAGATTTTGAAACTTTGTCTCAGCTACTTTGAAAGGTTGATTCAGTGATTGTGGCAATGGGTTTAGGTGTGACAAAGAAAAATGGCAAAGTTCAGAGCCATTGTTCATGAGGTTGCTATGAGTCATAGATGGTTCAATGGCACATAACAATAATAAAAATGCTAAGGTGGAGATTGGTCAATTTTTCCATCTTTCCTGTTTTAAAAGGAGTCATCCTAAATTCAAGAAAGAGGAACCAGAAAGCACAGTGTGTTTTGTGGACTTGTGATTCCAACATGAGCTAGAAATGGAGACTTTACAGCACCAGGGACAGTGTGAGATTGTGAGATGGGAAATAGAGAGGAGAGGAGGTGACAACAGTGGTGGCAGCAGTTGCCATTGATGACCAGGAGCGGAGAACCAAACCTGTGAGACATAATTTTGGACTTCTGGTCTGCTGAGCAAGAAAGCTGAGTACTTGCTGGTAGATTATGGGTGGCACATTGTTGGTAGAGCTAATAGGGCAGAGACCAAGGCTGTGATGCCAAGGGTCAGAGAGAGACCTGTCTTTAAATGTTACAGAGCAGAGGTGTCCTAAGTGAAGAACTGCATCTTGTGTGTTTTGGAATCTGGACTGTTGGTTCCCTAGTAAATATCTTAAACATAGGTATTTTATATGTGGTCATTGCAAAGAATCATCAAACACAGCAGAGAAGAAGTGAGTGTTAGGGAGAGATGGTCGGTGCTAGAGTTGGTAGAAGAGGGTTCGAGCATAGAACTTGGGGGCATGTCTAACCTTATTGGAATCATCTCATGCTGTTTATTTTGTTTATGGAGATTTTTCCCATTGTAAAATTAGTGGAGGTAAACAATGTGACCACTATGCTTATTTAGAGAGTTATGGTGGCTTAGTGGTAAGAGTTTGTGCTGCAGTCCTGAAGGCTCAATCCACCAGCTGCTCTGTGGGAGAAGGATGAGTAATCTCCTGTGCAACTAACTGTCTCTGAAAACCCACCACAAGGTCCACTATGGGTCATGGTACACAACAACAACAACAACACCAAATATGCTCATTTAATTTTTACGGAGGTGATGAATAATTCTTTAATACACTGGCAAAGTAATGTATGACTTTGAAATGTTTCTTTTTTTGTGGATCTCTCTCCCTCCTGATTTCTCTAGTGGTCTTCTCCATTGGTAATAATCTTTGATTTGATCTTCTTTAAATAATGTATTAAACTTCTAATTTTCAGTTCTATTCTGAAATTGCTTAAGGTCAAGTCAGTGTTTACTCTGACCAATGCATTTTAGCACTATCATTGCTTGTTTGCATTTCATAAGCATATGGCTTATCCATTAAAAATAAGAGAGAGGAAGCACAGTCCTACTCTGATGTACGTGGACTAGCCACAGTCAGAACTGACTCAACAGAAGTGTAAAAAAGATACATATCAGCAGAGCAGTGAAGATTCAGTGGTAGAATTCTCATCCATGCAGGAGAACAACACTTTATTCCCAGCCCATGCATCCTGCGCATGTTGTTGGTGTTATTTAATGCCGTCGAGTCGTAGACGACTCATAGCGACCCTATGAACGAACAGCCTTACTCACCATCTATTTCTTAGCCAGCACCCGTCTATGCATTGATCTGATGCTTCACTGGTTTCAGGCACTTCAATATTAAAATCGACTAGGAAGGAAGGCCTGATGATTTAATAAAAAAAAAAGAAAAAAAGTCAACTAAAACCATGAAGTTTGAACATAGGATTGGCACAGGACCAGCAGCATTTTGTTCTGTTTCTTGTACATGAGATGGTCATGAGTTGGGGACCAACTTGATGTAAGATCACAACAATAATCCTCTTGATTGTTATATTCTTAATGTGGTCGATCATTAACTGTGGTTAAATCTATTGGTGTGAGTCCCCCTATAGAAACCTCAAAAAACAGCCCTAGCAATCTACATTTGGAAAATCACCTTTTGGAGTACAGTTCTACTCTGACACACAAGAAATTGATCATAATTATTGACTGAATGTCAACTGGTTACTGGATAATTTATTTGACATTGTCACAAAGTTTAAACCTTTCAAAGCTTTTCTCAGTTTTTGAGTGTGAATCTTTAGTTTAGTGTTTAATAGCTCTTTGTGACCTATTCCTATCTTCCCCATAAATCTCATCAACCACTGCTTCCTCACAGCCTGCACTAATTTTCAATTTAGAACTGCCTAAGAACACAGTAAAAGTTAAATTCCCAGCTCTCATTCCTGTTTCATCAGGGATTCCATTTCATTAATTTTAAGAGTTTGGCATGAAAATTCTCTTATCTAACACATTAATGATCTAAATTAGTTCTACCCAATAGACCTTTCTGTGAGGATAGAAATATTTTCTAGGTGCACTGCCCATTATGCTAGGCATTAGCTTCATGTGATTAATGAGCTAAAGCCGCTGAAGGACTAATATTTTATTTTAACAGTGTAATTGTTGTTCAAGTGTTGAGGACTTCTCTTCATAGGGTGGCAATGAGTCGCCTGCGACTCGACTCAATGGCACTTAACAACAACAACAACAACAACAACAACAACAATTGTTGTTAGGTGACATCCAGTTGAATGTGACTCATAGTGAACCATGAACCACAGATCTGAACCTTACCCTGTCTACATCATCATTGCAGTCTCTACTTACTTAAGCTCATTGTTCTAGTCATTGTACAAATTCTGATTCTCACTCTCCCCTATACCAACATAATCCACTTTTACAAGGACTAGTCCCTTCTGACAACATGCCCAAAGTAGGTGAGATTCACCACCCTTGCTTCTAAGACTCACCTTGGTTGTACTTTTTTCAAGACAGATTTGTTTGTTATTTCGGCTGCCCATTCAGTTACCTTTGTCCAAAACCATAACTCAGAGGCATTGATAATTCTTCTGTCATCTCTATTCAATGTATAACTTTAATATGTATAGAAAATAATTGAAAAAAAAAAAACACCCTGGCTTGGATCAATCCCAGTTTAATCTTAAAACTGACATCCTTGCTCTTCAGCACTTTGGTGAGGTTCTTGATAGCAGATTTCTCAATGCAGTGTATCTCTAGACTATTGATATACACAGGAATCACATTGATGAAATCTGTGGAAACAATCATTAGAGAAGCTCAGTATCACCTGTAAAAACTAGGCCAGGTGCTGATTGTGAAACAGACCATCAACTACTCATGCAAGTTCAATTGAAGCCAAAGAAAATTAAAACCAACAAGAACCAAAATTTGACCTCGAGTATACCCCACCTGAATTAAAAAAAAAAATCTCATGAAACAAGTTTGAGGGCTTGAACGCTAATGAATGAAGACCATTGGAACTGTGTGAGGATACCAAAATTATCATTCATTAAGAATACAAAAGAGTACCAGAGAATATCTATCTGTGTTTCATTGTCTATACGAAGGCATTTGACTATGTGGATCAGGATAAATTGTGGCTACCCTTGAGGAAAATGAGAATTCCAGAACACCAGATTTGGCTAATTTGAAATCTATACTTGGACCAGGAAACAATCATCAGAACAGAGCAAGGAAATACTGCATGGTTCAAAATCAGAAAGGTGTGTGTCAGGGATATGTCCTTTCTCCATATCTTTTAAATCTATATGTATAAGATATTATTTGGGAGGATGAACTATATAATGTGGCAACAGGATTCAAGAAAGACTCATAACACCTGTGCTATGTAAATAACACAAACTTGCTTGTTTTGGGGTTAAGAAAATAGAATTTTGGAACCATTAATATACAAGCTGTGTGATCACAGAGAAGGCATTAGAAACAAGATTTCTGTTGCTCAATTTGCTATCTATGAAATTATGTAGCTGTACTACATACAAGGGAGAAATAGTGGTTTAGTGGTAAGGAACTGCACTGCCAAACCAAAAGCAATCTCCTTCTGTGCAATTTATTGCATCTGAAAACCCACTAGAAGGTCAGCTATGAGTCAGTTCTGACTCCTTGGTCTTTAACAACAATAACAACAACAACAACGCCACATCTACCAATTGATGTATCTAGTGAGTTATTAAAATTATTAACTCGCTAAATGTTTAATGATATAAATATTCTTTAAAAATAAAGTATTTGGGCAATATGTGGCATGCATTATGGATTATGTAAGTTGTTTGTTAAATAACTTAAAAGCAAAATTGGTCTCAGTGCCCACTAATACATCTAGCTATTAGTTTTCCATCCTAGTTTAGAAGAAAATGACAATCTGTTTATTTATCTACAGATATACATGGATATGTATCTTATGATAGATCTAGGTAGATAACTATATTTATATCTATGTGTATCTAGGCCTTCAACACTCAAGCAGTGCCCCCTGCCCTTCTGGAGCTGAATCAGAATAAGGAATGGGTTAGCATTATTAACAATAAGACAGGCTCATTGTAAGGAGAATGGCTTCATGCAAGCATCATTACAGAGACTGCAGAGTGTGAGGAATAGGTGAGAAAAACTTGTGGAAAGGTAAAATTGAAACAATTATGATTTAAATGAAAGCTAGTTTGATTTTGATGTAAAGGGCACATTTTTTAAAAAATGTCACATTTCCAATTTCTTGTCACCTCTCTAGTCTAAACCCAAGAGAGTTTCAGAAACATAATTTAGATTCCTGCTTGCAATATGCAGATGACAACCTTGCCTGCTAAAAGTTAAGAGGACTTGAAACACTTAATGATGAAGATCAAAGACTACAACCTTCAGTATGTATAATTATACCCCAATACAAAGAAAACAAAATCTCCTCACAAGGGGACTAAGAAGCAACGTAATGACAAAAAAGATTGGAGTTGTTAAGAATTTTATTTTACTTTAATCTTCAATTAATGTTTATAGAAAGAGCAGTAAGAAGAAAAAAAAATCAAAGAATGTATTGGCTTGGGAAAATTCTGAAAAAGATCTTTTTAAAGTGTTAAAAAGCAAAGATTTCACTTTGAGGATTCAGGTATGCCTGACCTAAGCCATGATATTTTTAATTGGCTCATCTGCATGCAAGTTGGACACTGAAAAAGGAAGACCAAAGATGAATTGATATGTTTGAATTATGATGTTGCTGAAGAATATTGAGTATATCCTGGACTTGCAAAAGGAGCAAATCTACCTTGGAAATAGTGCATCTAGAAAGATCTTTAAAAGTGAAGATGGTAAAACTATCTCATGTACCATGAAAATGTCCCTGAAGTTTAACATCATACATGGTAAAGTACAAGACCATTTTAAAAGAGAAAGATTTTTCAAAAGGTGGATTCATACAGTGGTGATGCCAGTCATGGCATAGATACAGAAGTAAGGATAGTGCAAGGCTGGGTAATGTTTTGATCTCTTGTACACCTTGAGTTGGAATTGATTAATGGTGCCTAGTCTCATGGCTACACAGTCAAAAGCCTTTGCATAGTCAATGAAGCAGAATGGGAATCCCAGAACATTTGATTTTGCTAATGCAAAACCTATACTTAGACCAACACACAGTCGTCAGAACAGAGCAAGGAGACACTACATGGTTCAAAGTCAAGAAGGGGGTCCAT
>NW_006399829.1:7889521-7890974 GCF_000299155.1 Elephantulus edwardii | reverse complement strand
GCTTCATCTGACACATTTTGGTCATGTTGTAAGGAGGGACTGGTCCTTGGAGAGGGACATCATGTTTGGCAGAGTGGAGGGACGGCACAGGAGAGGAAGACCCTGGATGAGATGGATCGATTCTCTGACTGGAGTGGTGGGAATGAGTATGTTTGAGGCGGCAAGGTTAGCACAGGATAGAGCGGCGTTTAGTGCTCTTGTGCATAGGGTCGCTATGAGTTGCAAGTAACTCGATGCCACATAACAACAACAACAACAGTTTCATGACCTAGTGGTAAGAAGCTGCGCTGCAATTTCAAAGTCACATGGTTCGGATCCACCTGCTGCTCCATGGGAGAACTGGATAGTTCCCCACAGGCAATGTACTGTCTAAAAACCCGCTGGAGGGTCGGTTCAAATTTGACAGCGAACAGAAATTCTTATCAGGATGTCTGGAAGTATGTGTCAGACACCAAAACACTTACATCGTGCTTGACAGATCTTGTCGCAACAGGATGTCTGAAAGTCTGTGTCAGGGCCCGAAACAAAAAAGTTGGAAACTCAAATATGAACAGAAGAACTCGCTTAGCTTATTCAAGCTAAAAGAAATGAAAAACAAATTCAAGTCTTGAGTTGCAATACCTAGTGATGTTGTTGTTGTTATTTGCCGTCGAGTTGCCAGCAACTCATAGTAATTGTATGTACATTAGCTCTGAACCCTGACTTATCCTTCGCCAGTCTCATTGTCTCTGGCAGACTAATCCCTTTTCTCCAGTCACTGAGACAATCCATCTCATACTGAATCTTCTTCATCTTCTGAGCTGTCCCTCCACCTTTCCACGCATGATGTCCTTCTTCAAGGACTGGTCTTTCCTGGCATATGCAAAAATTTGTGAGAAAGAGCTTCAAAATTCTTGCCTCCAGGGAGTAGCTTGGTTTCACCCTCTCCATGATAGATCTCTTTGTTCTCCTAGCAGTCCACAGTATGTTCAACACTCTTCTCTAGCACCACAACTAAAATGCCTTGATCCTTTGCCCTACATTCTTAGTTATTGTCCAGCTCTTGGATGCATAGTAAGTAATTATGAAGACCATGGCCTGGATCGGGGGCACCTTAGTCTCCAGACTGACATCGTTGCTCTTTAGTACCCTAGACTTTCCAGCAGACTTTACCAGTGCATTTAGTCTTTTGATTTTCTGACTGCTCGTGCCAAGAGTGTTGATTGTAGAATCAAGCAAACTTAAATGATCAACAATCTCAATCTCTTCTTCATCTATCATGAAGCTGCCAATTGGCCCAGTGGTGAGAATCTTCGTTTTCTTGCTGTTGATCTTCAATCCATATTGAAGTCTACAATTCTTGACCTTCTCCAGCAAACATGTCATGGCCTCTTCATTTTCAGAAAGCAAGGTTGTATCATCTGCATAATTCAGATTGTTGATGAGCCTTCCTCTAATCCTGAGGCCACATTTC
>NW_006399829.1:7886731-7888596 GCF_000299155.1 Elephantulus edwardii | reverse complement strand
CAAGCTGCCTTTTAGAGTCTTCTGTTCAGCTCCTTAATATTTGATTTCTCCCATTGCTTTGTCTTCTCGGCAATTTAGTGTCATATTCAGAATCTCTTTTGATATCCATCTTGGTATTTTCTTTCTTCTCCATCTTTATAAAGCCTTTTTGAATTTTTCATGATCGATTTTTTTTAATATCCTCACACCGCTCATCTGGTATTCACTCATTAATGCTCAAGGCCTCAGCCATGTTTCTGAGATGCTCTTTAAATTCTTGTGGGATAGACTTGAGGTCAAACTTTAGTTCTTCTGGATTTGATATCATTTTCTTTAGCTTTCGTTTGAACTTGCCTATGAGTGGTTGATAATCTGTTCCACAGTCAGCACTTGGTCTAGATTTCACAGATGATACTGAGCTTTTCCAGTGATTTCTTAAACAGATGTAGTCAATCTGATTCTTATATAGACCAACAGGTGAAATCTGTGTGTATAGTCACTAATTATGTTTCTTACAAAAAGCGTTTGCAATGAATAGGTCTTTGATTATACAGAATTCTTTCATTTTGTCTCCAGCCTCATTTCTGTCACCAAGTCTATGATTTCTGACTATTGATCCTTCTTCTTTGTTCCCAACTTGTGATTCCAATCACCCATTATTATCAAAATATCTTAGTTGTATGTTCGACCCGTGTTATGGACAAAATCTTGAAGGATCCAGGAAGCATCAAAAGAAGATGGAGGAAATAAATACAAAGCATAACTGTACAAAAAAAGTTGAGCAACATGGAAATATTTCATGAAAGTATAATCAAGAGCCAAAGGTCATTAAGGAAGAAGTTCAAGCTACAAGCATTGGCTAAAAATAAGGCCTCAGAAATCATCAGACTACCTATTGAAATGGTTCAATTGCCAGATGTTGCTCTAGAAATGCTCACCAGTTTATTCCAGGACATTTACAGGACAGCTATATGGTTGACTGGAAGAGACCTGTATTTGTTCCCATTCCTAAGAAAAGTGATCCAACAGCAAGTGGTAGTTATAGAACAATATTGTTAATGTCACATGCAAGCAAAATACTGCTAAAGATCATTTTTAAATGGCTAAAGCAGTACATAGAGAACTTCCAAAAATTCAAGCTACATTTAGAAGCTATGGCACCAGGGATATCATTCCTGATGTCAGATGAAGCCTGGTTGAAAACAAAGAATACCAGTAGAGTATTTATTTGTGCTTTATTGACAATGCAAAGGAATTTTATTGTATTGAATATTTATTGCTTAATTGTTTTTTAAATTATTCTTTTTCCCTGAATTGCATCCTATTTGCCATCTGGAATTTTCTTCTTTACCATTTCAGATATTCTTAATGAGGTTTAAAATAAGGGTGACTATTCCTCCAGAAGGATGGACAGTCACTCAATACAGACTTTAGTTGTTTTTGTTGTTAGAGTCATTGAGACAACTACAATTTATAGTCATTATTCTATGAACAACAGAAATCAACCCTGCCCTATCCTATACCATCCTAACAAACTCTGTCATGTGTAAGCGTATCATCGTAGTTACTGTATCAGTCTATCTAGTTGAGATTTCTCCCCCTGTCATTTGCTTACACTATGCCTTTCTCAACATGCTTTCTCTCTCCAAGGAGTGTTTCTCCTTCAAATATGAACACAGTAAGTGATATAAAATTTTACCATCCTTGCCTCTAAGGAGAGGTCAAGACACTTCTCTCAAAACAGATTTGTTTGTTCTTTTGACTGTCCATGAAGAAGAGTATTGAATGTTGTTGCAGAAGAGTATTAAATGGGCATTCAATACTCTTCTCCAACACCAAAGTTTAAAGGCATTGATTCTTCTTACATTTTCCTTATTCATTTTCCA
>NW_006399829.1:7883633-7884968 GCF_000299155.1 Elephantulus edwardii | reverse complement strand
GACAGGAATCATGTATGGTTTAAAATCAGGAAAGGTATGGGGCAGGATTGTGTCCTTTCTCCATACCTATTCAATATATATATGCTGAGTAAATTATTTGAGAACCTGGACTTTGTGAAGAAAAATGTGACTTTAGAAGACGATATTAAATAAGATATAGTAAACTAGTTGTTATTATGTGTTGTCAAGTAGCCTGTAACTCATAGTGACCCTATATGTCCAACAGCTATGAAGTCTGCCCTGTCCTGAGCCATTTCACTGACTGGCACACCTACACCATTGCCGCAGTTACTGTGTCAATCCATCTCATCTGGGGTCTTCCTCTCCTGCTCTGTCCCCCCATCCTTCCAAACATGATGACTTTCTCTAAGGACCAGTCCTTCCTGGCCACGTGGAAAAAATGTGAGGTAGAGCTTCAAAATCCTAACCTCCAAGAAGAAATTTGGTTTCACCCTCTCCAAAACAGATCTATTTGTTTTCTTGGCAGTCCATGGTATAAAACTCTTTCCAGCACCACAACTCAAAGGCATCAATTCTTCTTCAGCCATCCTTAATTATTGTCCAGCTCTTTGATGCATAGCAAGTAATTGCAAAGACCACAGTATACTAGTAAGGAATGTTATTTCCAAAATTCAAAGTCTATAATAGGAGTCAACATTTTTATTCTTAATTAATCATATAGTGTTGTGTTGTTGTTGTTATGTGCCGTCGAGTCACCTTCGACTCATAGCGACCCTATGTTAAAAGATAAAGGCCATATTATTCTGTCACAGTTATTCAACTCTGCCATCGTAGAGTAGAAGTAGCTATTGACAATACATACATTAACCTATTTCTACTCTAATAAATCTTTATAAATACATGCAAGGGATAGGATTTGGCTCACAGGCTTGATAACTGTCTCAGATCTGTGCCTGACATATATAAGGCAATCAATAAATATTCATTGACAGAATGAATATAAAAGGGTCCACTTTGTGTGCAGTTCCCTCCTGATGGTTTCTATTTTCTTTGAGTATGTTTTTGTTGTTGTTGTTGTTATGTGTCGTTGAGTCACCTACGACCCATAGGAACCCTATGTATAGCAGCTCTGAACCCTGCCCTGACCTGAGTCAGCCTCCCTAATTCTGACACACCAACCACCATTAATTACCCCAGTTACTGTATCAATTGGTTTCATCTGGGGTCTTTCTCTCCCACACTGTACCTCCACCCTTCCATGCATAATAACTTTTTCCAAGGACCGATCTCTCCTGGCCACGTATCCAAAGTATGTGAGACGGAGCTTCAAAATCCTAGTGTCCAAGAACAATCTTGGTTTCAGCCTGTGCAAGA
>NW_006399829.1:7877558-7882833 GCF_000299155.1 Elephantulus edwardii | reverse complement strand
TCTTCTCAGAGCACTCTGGATATATTTTTTCAAAGACATATTTGTTTGTTCTTTTTGCAGTCCATGGGATTTTCAGTATTCTTTTCCAGGACCACAACTGAAAGGCACCAGTTCTTCTTCTGTTGTTATTGACTGTCCTGCTCTCTGATGTGTAGCAAGTAATTGAGAAGACCATTTCCTAAACCAGGCTCATATCCATCTTCAAACTGACACTATTGATTTTAAACATCTTGGAGAGAGAGGTTCTTGATAGTGAACTTGCCTAATGCATTATGATTCCTGGTTTCTTTCTTTTTTCCGGTTTTCTGATATCAAGGATGTTGATTGTTGATCCAAGCAAGACAAAATAATTGACAGTTTCAATCCTTTCTCCATCTGTTATAATGTTAACTGTTGGTCCTGTGGTGAAGACCTTTTCTTGATGTTAAGATGCAATCAATGTCGGATAGGATAGTGCCGTCCTTGGTCTTCAGTAGCAAATATTTCATATTCTCCTCACTTGCAGCAAGCAAGGTTGTGCCATCTTCTAACACAGGTTGTTGATGAATCTTCTGATCCTGATGTGGCATTCTTATTCATAGTGTCCAGCTTCACAAATTATTTGCTCGGTATGCAGATTGAATAGGTGAAGAAAGGATACAAGCTTGATGCAGCTATTGCTCTTTCAAGGGTCCTGATGCCCAGAGCAGATGCCCATGAGTGATAAAAAACCATGGGGATCCAGAGGCTTGGTGCTGAGGTTTACAGCAGCAGCGACAGCAGCTGTGGCCCTGTTGGTGGTCCTGACCACCAGAGCAGAGATCCACAGGTGACAGGGAAGGCAGGTGAGGCCCTGCCTGGTGCCCACAGTCCTTGAGCCTGTGCTAAGAATCAGTTCTAAAAATTCTGCTGAGCCATTGTCTGTGCCAATAACCTCATCCAAGACCCCATTCTGTAGAACCTTGGAAAGCAGCGCTATTTGTTTGTTTATTTGCTTTAACTAAGCTTCTAATGCCAGGGATGCATCCTATCTCCATACCTTTTCAACATGTATGCAGAGCAGATTATCTGAGAAGCTGGGCTCTATGAGGAGAATTGTGGCATCAGGATTGGTGGAAGATCTATTAACAATCTGCGTTATGCAGATGACACAACCCTGCTTGCTGAAACTGAGGAGGACCTCATGCACTTGCTGTGAAGGGTCAGGGACTGCAGCCTTCAGTATGGACTGAGGCTCAATGTCAAGAAGACAAAGATTCTCACCACTGGACCAACTGGCAGCATCAGGATGGATAACGAAGAGATTGAGAGTGTTCACAGCTTCAGTTTGCTCGGCTCCACAGTCAACACTCTTGGCACCAGCAGTCAGGAAATCAAAAAGCGTATCGCGATGGGAAAGTCTGCTGTTAGGGACCTCTCTAAAGTACTCAGGAGAAACAGTGTTTCTCTGGAGATTGAGGTGCGCCTGATACAGGCCATGGTATTTGCAATCGCTTGTTATGCATCAGAGAGTTGGACAGTGATTAGGGTTGATAGAAGGAGAGTTGATGCTTTTGAGCTGTGGTGCTGGAGAAGAGTACTGAATGTACCATGGACTGCCAGGAAAACAAACAGATTCATCTTGGAGAGGATTAAACCAAGCTACTCCTTGGAGGCAAGGATCCTGGGGCTTCGTCTGACATACTTTGGACATGTTGCCAGGAGGAACGGGTCCTTGGAGAGGGACATCATGCTTGGGAGGGTGGAGGGACAGCGCAGGAGGGAAAACCCTCTATGAGATGGATTGATTCAGTGACTGGGGTAATAGGGATGGGTGTGTCAGAGGTGTTGCGGTTGGTGCAGGATAGAGCAGGGTTTAGGACTGTTGTGCATAGGGTCGCTATGAGTCGTAAACGACTCGACGGCACATAACAACAACAACAACAAGCTTCTAAAGTTATTCTAATGCACCTTACATCTTGAGAATTTTGGTTTAGTATGTTTTGTGAGTGTAAAACTCTTATCTTGGAATCTTTGTGACAGATTTATGAAATACATCTTGCTAACTCATTTTATAGACAGAATCACAGAAGTTTTTAGAGAAATAATGATAATTGCTGAGATCTCAATAGATAGTAAGTGAAAGTATGAAGTTTCATATCTGTGATTGTATTATTGTTGTCGTTGATTGCCTTTGAGTAAAACGTGACTCATGGTGATCCCATGAACAGAAGGCCTGAAGCCCCTCTACAACTATCGACATTTATCAAAGTTCATAGAGTTTCCAGAGACATGTTGTTTAGGAAGTGAATGCCTCTCCTGCTTCCAAATGATTATATTAAGGCATGCCTTTTTTCTACCATAGGGAAGAAACTCTGATGAACTTGTCTGTAGGGTATTTTGCTACTAACCCAAAGACTGTGCCTCTCTGGCAGTTCGAATCTACTAGCAGCTTCTCAGCAGGAAAACAAGAAATCTCATCCCTTTATAGCTTCTCCAAACCACTGGAGTGTCATCTATTAATTAGTTCAGGCTCCACAGCAGTGACTTTTAAGGTTTTTTTTCTTTACCATGTTACTCTGATTTTCATAACAGCAATATAAATAAACTCATGAATTTTAAATAATTGCAGCTTCAGTGACATAGTCTATAAAAGTTGTGTTGCTAAGCCAAAGGCTGTGCCTCTCTGGTGGTTCGATCCACCAGTGCCTTCACAGGGAAAAGATAAGTAATCACCTCCTATAAGATTCACAACCTTGGAAATCTACTGGAGGGTCAGTTAGGAGTAAATTCTGACTCAACAGCAATGAGTGAGCACATTTTCTACTCGGCATCATTCATGAAAGTACATAAATACTTAGTGCTCAATTTGAAAAGGAAATGTCTAAAGGTGGACTATTTTGGATTGAGATTTAAGTACTAATGGTCTAATGATAAGAAGCTGCACTGTATTACTGAAGTCACACCAGATTGAATCCACCAGGTACCCTAAGGAAAAAAGATTGGCAATTTTCTCCTCTGTGATTGATTAAATGCCTCTCAAAACCCACTGGAGGGTCAGTTCCACCTCAGCGATACACAACAAGAAGCATGTAAGTAAAGGAGAAGCAGTCATAATGCTACTTCTGAAGTTACTGGGATTGTTGGTGAATTCTGAGCAAAGAACAGCTTTCCTAAAATAGGAGATACTTTGCTTGTAAGAGATTTTCCTTAAAAGATATTCACCATAGATACTCTAAGGACCAAGCTGAGGAATCAATTTAATGCTAATTCTTTTTGACTTGTGAGTCGATAAATGTTCTCATATTGTGAAATTTAATGAAGGTTGACTCCTTTACAATCATGTTGCATTTTATTAGAATGTAAGAAATGTACTTCTACCATGTAGGTCATTCCAGTGTATCTCAAAATTACTTATTAATTAGGGCATGTGCCAATTCCAAAGAGGGTTACTCAACTGTTATTTGAATCCAACTGCAGCCTACCAATTCTTTGAACAGAGATTTCTGTCTTAACACCTTCTAGTCAGCTCTTGACTAGAGGTAATACTGGCTTAGGTATCTATATCAGGAGACTTATTGTATCGGGAAAGTCTGCAGTCAGGGACTTCTCCAAATTACTGACGAACAATAATGTGAATTTGAGAACTAAGGTGCACCTAATTGAGACCATCATCTTTTCAATCTTGATATACTCCTGAGAGCTGCATAACAAATAAGAGTGACAGAAGAAGAAACAATGTCTTTGAACTCTTGTTTTGGAGAAGAGCACTGAATATCCTATGGAATGCCAAAAGAATAAACAGATATGTCTTGGAAAAGGTGAAGCCATAGTGTTCCTTAGAGGCAAGGAAAGTGAAGCTTCATCTCACAGACTTTGGCCCTGTTGCCAGGAGAGGCTAATCCTTGGAGAAGGGCATCATGCTTCTTAGGAAGGAGGAGAGACAGTAAAGAAGAGGAGGACCCTTAACCAGGTGGATTGACACAATGACTTGACCAATGAGCACAAGTGTTTCAGAGGTTGTGAGGTTGGTATAGGATAGGACAGGGTTCAGTTCTGTTATTCATAGGGTTATGAATTATATCTTCATATGATTATGATGATAATCATATGAGTTATGCTTAACTTGACAGTACCTAAAAAGAATAATAACAACATGATAATTCTTCCATCAGTGTGTAGCTTTACAACAAAGGTTAGTGAAATCCTTGAACTGCGGCTTAAAGCTAGAAAATCACTGCATGCTTCTTCTGGAATCTATGTATAGATTCTTCTGGAATTTATATATAGATTCCATACATTTTTCATGCTCTGTCACTGATATTCAATTGGTACATTCTTCAAGTTGTGCAAATGTGCTGCATGGATAACTGCAAGTCAGTGTTTAAATGACTATTGGTTTTTGCTCAAGTCTGGGAAGATAAATCAATTCTCAGCGTTGGAGTACTGGAGTACCAAAAAAGCAACGCTGAATATTTATCCTAAGGAAAAATTTCATTTTGGAAATTACTGAAAGCATATTAATGTCAAAAAGGCTATCAAAAGAATGAAACTTACCGTAAAAACAAAGACATCTTAAGAATAATTTTGACTATATTAAAATTTGGAGTTATAGTATATGCTTCCAAAGTGACTTTCCTCTGTGATGTGATACTGCTTATTCAAAGTACGCAGTAAATACTGAATTGCATTGTCACCAAATTATCAATTCCAGGTTGAAAGATTGTACAGTTTACAAACTGTATGTGAATTCTTCACTACAAATTTAAAAATCAAAGTCTATGCTTACTTGCTTCCTTTGAAAACTACCTGCTCATCACAACAAGATAAGGGTAAACAATCCAATTGAAAAATGTGCAGAGACTATGACATTCAGATGGCTAACAAACACATGAAGAATGGTTCAAAATCCCTAGCTTTAAGAGAGATGCAAATCAAAACAACTGTGAGATATAATCTTACCCCAGTAAGAATAACAAAATTCAACAGAGCAGCAAATAGCAAATACTGGTGAGGTTGTGGAGAAACTGGAACCCTTATTCACTGTTGGTGGAAGTGTAAAATGGTTCAACCACTATGGAAGGCATATGGAACTTTCCTAAAAAGTTGGAAGTAGAAATACCATTTGACCCAGCAATTCCTACCAGTAATATATCCTAAACAGACCAGAACTGCCATCCAAGCATACAGATAGATAGATATAGATATAGATACAGAGATAGAGATAGAGATAGAGATAGATGATATAGATATAGATATAGATATAGATATAGATATAGATATAGATATAGATATAGATATAGATATAGATATAGAT
>NW_006399829.1:7874982-7876593 GCF_000299155.1 Elephantulus edwardii | reverse complement strand
AATGGATAGAGAAGCTGTGGTATATTCACACAATGGAATACTATGCTGCATTGAAAAACAAGGAACTCATGAAATATTATACAAAATGCGTGACCCTGGAGGACATTACGATGAATAAAATATCTCAGTCACAAAATGACAATACTGCATAGGGCCACTATTGTAAAACAGGACTGACATCAGGGCTGGGGGAACCTAAGAAAAGAGGGGATAAATAATGTGTACTACATTGAAACAGATGAGGGAGGGAACTGTTTAAAAGGAATATGTTGTTTGTTGTTGATTGCTGTAGAGTTGAGGTCAACTTATAGCAACTATATAGCAGAAGATTTAATGCCTTTCCATAGCTATCGTTGTTTCTCCAAGTTCATACAGTTTTCAGAGGCATGTGGTTCAGGAAGTGGATGCCACTCCTGCTTCCCAACATGTTTTACAACTGGAACAATACCAAACATTGTCCATAATGAGAAACCGTTAGAGTACTAGACATCTTCATGGCACAAAGTTCAGCATCATAGCAAACCCAGATTACATCATATAGCACATTGACAAAGAGTGAAGTGCAAAATGGAAGAATATTCCTCCAGATACAACAGCAGTAGTCTCATTTAGCAGTGGGTAAGTGTCTGTCTTGTCAAATATGACTCAGAGTAAGCTTTGTACAAAAAGACTTGAACTCTGTTCTATAATTAACTTCATTTCTGTACATTTATAAGAGAGTTTCCAGAGACATCTCGTTTAGGAAGTGGATGTCACTCCTGCTTCCCAACGTGAATCAGTCTGGAAGCTTATCCAACCATTGTACATAATGGGTAACCATTATGGTATTTGACACAACTATAAACTATTGTTCAGCATCACAGCAATTTCAAGTTGTTCAGTACAGCAAATAGACAAATGATTGCTGTGTCTTTTAAAGAATATTCTTCTAAAGCCACACCTTCGAGCTGGCCTCTACCATTAGCCTTAGTCTAAGATTCAAGGGCCACCCAATTTTCAGGGAGAAAAGGAACAGTAACACACAACAAAAAGGACCCCAGAAACTTCCCTTGCCTGACTGCTATCAAGACTAGACCACCATCAAGACAACAGCCAGTCAGATAGCCTACTTCCAAAGTAGAGGGAGATTCCAAGAGCTCAGACCCAGTCCAGCCCAAGAGATCCATGGTTGTTGATGAAGGAATATAGGATTCTGTATTATTTTCATAACAATATTCCAGAAAAAGAAATGTATAGTAAAGTGGACTATGGACTTGCAGGAGGGATTGTATAACAATGAAAGACTCTCTTCCCCCCTCCCTTTTCAAAGAGAAAAATGAACTGGGGAGAAGGGTGAGCAGGAAGGAAAATGTGCAACAGTGAATGAATGGGGAAGAAAAATTAAATGGAGATAATGTTGTTGTTGTTGTTGTTGTTATGTGCCGTCGAGTCGCTTGCGACTCATAGCCACCCTATGTCCAACAGCCCTAAACCCTGCTCTGTCCTGTGCCAATCTCACTGCCTCTGACACATCCATCCCGATTACCCCAGTCACTGAATCAATCCACCTCATAGAGGGTCTTCCCCTCCTGCGCTGTCCCTCCACTCTGCCCAGCATGATGTCCGTATCCG
>NW_006399829.1:7868563-7874672 GCF_000299155.1 Elephantulus edwardii | reverse complement strand
TCTTCCCCCCCCCCACAATGTCTGTTAGTTTATTTACAAAATTTGAATATGCTGTTTTCTAGAACAGATTCTCCCTATTTCCCTCAACACCTCCACCCATCAAATTATACAACTCCATGACTAATACCACCACATATCCTCATTCCTCTGCTTCCACCCTCCTTGGATACTTATACTCATTCTATAAAAAATGGTTTTGTGCAATATTTGTCCTTGTGGGACTGAGTTAGTTCACTCAATATAATGCTCTCCAGCTCCTCCCAAGTTAGGTAATAATTTACAGAATTGTTACTACTGCATGCTGTGTAGTATTCCATTGTGTGAATATACCATTGTGTCTCAATCCAGTCATTTGTGGTTGAACATCTGGGCTTTTTCCATGTTCTTGCAATGGTGAATAATGCTGCTATGAGCAACAGGGTGAAAAGAAAACTTACCAACTGGAAACAAACGTTTGGTAATACCATCTCAGATAAGAGTCTCATGGGCAAAAGAGTTGGAAAGAATCTTCACAGAGGAAGAGATATGAATGGCAAACAGACACATGAGGAAATGCTAAAAATCACTGGCAATAAGAGAATTGCAAATCAAAACCACAATGAGGTAACATCTCACTCCAGTAACAGTGTCAAAGTTTAGTAGGGCAGAAAATAATAAATGTTGGAGAGGATGTGGTGAGAAAGTAACTCTTACACATTGTTGGTGGGATTGTAAAATGATACAACCATTCTGGAAGGCACTTTGGTGCTTCCTCAAAAGGTGAACATAGAAATTCCATATGACCCTGCTATTCCACTATTTGGAATATAACCCGAGAAAATGAGAACTGTGTGATCATTTAAATACCAATTTAGGCAGATGATAGACCGAAAACACATATTTATTATAAAAAAGTCATCCATTACAATATGTTTCCAAATTATTATCCAGGTATGGAATTGTTCATCTATATGTTGAAACTGTATGCACCTCCAAGAAAACAAATAAGTCTGTCTTGGAAAGGGTGAAAACCAAGATTTCCTTCGAGGCTAGGATTTTGAAGCTCTCACATACTTATGGGGCAATGGCCAGGAGGGACTAGTCCTTAGAGAAGGATATCATGCTTGGAAGGGTGGAGGGACAATGTTGGAGTCAAGACCCCAGATAAAAAGGATTGATAACAGTAATTGGGGCAATGGAGGTAGATGTGGCTGCGCGAGTAAGCTGGCTCAGGAGAGGGCAGTCTTCAGAGCTGTTAAACATAAAGTTGCTATGGGTCGCAGGCAACTCGATAGCACATAATAACAACAACCACATGTTTAAATGCATCTCTTTATAGTATAGAATTTGAGAAAAGTCTAGACAGCAAAACTACAGATCTGCTGCTATAAGTAGTACTTGACTCAATAGAACCTAATAATAGCAAGGAGAATAACATGAATAAGTGCCAGAATAGTAATTCTTTACTATATATTTTAATGATTAAATAATCAGTACTCATTTTATACATGATGTGTATCATTTCTATTTTTAATAAATGTTTCTTAAAAAATAAAAAAAAGCCTAGTTTATGAGACAGAGACTGCTCTAAATTCCTGCCAGTGGCATGAAAGAAAACCCTTTCCAAAGTCCAGGCACAAAGCCTCATTTATCAGTTTGTATTGCAGGATCAAGATGCTTTCACTGTCTTCCTCGATTCCCTCACCTCATAGGGAATCTAATGTGAAGGATGTATCAGAAAGAAAGGCTGAAATCTTGAGTCTTGAATCAAACTTAACCTGTGCACAGATTCTATAGGATCAATATTCTGCAGATTAATAGCCACTGAAAGAAGCAAGGACTACTTCAGTACTTCTGTAAAGGAATAAGCAAAAGTGCTACTAGAATTCTATAGACCAGAACATTCATGGATGAAAGGGGCAATATCATAACAGTTGCTATTGTTGATTGTTGTCTAATCAAGCACGACCCTATGAACAAATGACCTGAGGACTTTCTGTAACTATTGTTGTTTCTCAAAGTTCATAGAATTTCAGAGTCATGTTTAGGAAGTGGATGCCACTCCTGCTTCCATACCTGTTTTAAAATGGGAGTGCTTTCAAACACTGTCCAGATTCGGTAACCGTTATGCAATTTGAAACCCCAATGACACAAGGTTCAGCATCACAGCAACCCAAGATTACCTCAGTACAGGATATTGACAGAAGAGTGTTGTACCACTTAGAAAAATATTCTTCTAAAATGTAATGAGAACCAACTTTTTAATACAAAGGCTCTCCCCAAGATCTCATTGACTCTAAAGAAGAGGTTTAAATAAATAACAGCCTATATAGTATGGTATTGTTGTTATGTGCCATTGAGTTGCCTGCAACCTATAACAACCCTATGTACAGCAGCTCTGAACTCTTCCCTGTCCTGAGCCAGTCTCACTAATTCTGACACACCAACCGCCATTGCTCCAGAAACTGTATCAATCCACCTCACCCAGGGCCTTCCTCTTCTGTGCTGTCCCTCCACCCTTCTAAGCATGATGTCCTTCTCCAAGGACCATTCTCCTCCTGGCCATGTACCCAAAGTAAGTGAGGCAAAGCTTCAAAATCCTAGCTTCCAAGGAAAGACTTGATTTTACCTTCTCCAAGATAGACCTATTTGTTTTCTTGGCAGTGTAGGGTATGTTCAAGACTCTTCTCCAGCACCACAAATTGAAGGCATTGATTCTTATTCTCTCATCTTTAGTTATTGGCTGGCCAGCTCTCTGATGCGTAACAAGTATTTGTGAAGACCATGGCTTGGATTAGGCACATCTTAGTCTCTAGACTGATATCATTGCTTTTCAGTACTCTGGAGAGGTCCCTGACAGCAGATTTTCCCAGTGCCATTTGTCTTTTGATTTCCTGACTGCTGGTGAGTGTTGGTTGTGGAGCTGTAATTGCTAACAACCTCAATCTCTTCTCCATCTACCACGGTGCTGGCAATTGTTCCAGTGGTGAGAATCTTTGTCTTCTTGATGTCGATGTTGAGCTTCAATCCATATTGAAGACTATAGTCCTTGACCTTCTGTAGTAAATGTCTCATGTCCTCCTCAGTTTCAGCAAAGTTGTGTCATCTGCATATGTAGATTGTTGATAAGTCTTCTTCCAATCTTTATGCCACATTCCTCCTCATAAAGCCCTGCTTCCCGAGTGATTTGTTCTGCATACATATTGGGAAACCTTGCTTCCGAGGGGAAGAGTTATGGCCTGTGAGTTAGCAGCCTTCTCTATTAGACAACTGTAGCAGCTAGACAGGTCCAAAGGTCCTCAGTGCAAAGGAGCTCAAGCTCTGAAAGGGGTGGGGGAATTTGTGATATTTGTGCTCCTGGTGCCATTCAGAGGGACGTTAGCACGGGTCATCCTCCACATGGTGGGGCCAGGTGCTCCAGGCAGCAGGGCTCTGGTCTAGGAGAAGATAGGCAGTCTCTTTCAATGTGGTTTAAAGTCTCTGAAAAGCCAGTGGAGGGTCAGCTATGAATCAGTCCAACTCCATGGTACATGACAATACTAGGGCAATTTGATTTGGTGAGTGAGACACAGGCTTATCTTTTGATCTCTTGTGTATGCTTCTCTCATTCCCTTTGCTACAAATGCATGAGAGAGCAAGGTTACAGAGAAAGTGAAAGTTCCATTTAGTTTAGTGAAAAACCAGAGAGAAGAGTTGTTGTTTTGTGATTTTTCCCCCTTAACGTTAATTCAAGTGGCCAAACTTTGAAGCAATCACTGTAGTGTGAACAAGTATGTCTCTCACAGTCTGAGCTCCAAGTTCATCCCTATGATCAGAGAAAGATCTATTACCATGAAAGACTGGATATAAATATGACCTTAGAGAAAAATTGTATGAGACAAGGGAATTCTCCAGTTTCTGGCCCTTCTTAATTTGCCCCTACCCCCTTGATTCTCTGTGTCTGAAGATGTGAGAGATAATAGCGTGGAGGGATAGTAGAATGGTGAGGAATGACCATGAAGATAAAGAAAAGAGAAAAGTGGGTGTTTGCCTGAGTGAACATTTGTTTGAATTTGCCCCAAATGGGGCAAAATAGAATAGTGGAGTGGGCTCTCCATGTACAGAATCAGGTCTTGACCATATGACAATTCACAGATATTTGTTGAGAATTGCCAAAATAAACATTTGAGAACTGTATAAGCTTGAAATCAAATCATTTATTAGTTACTTCCTATGGTGATTCTGTTTCATTTACATTGTCTTTGCTTCCTTATCTTGTGCCTCAACATCTATATGGTTAGAAAAACCCAGAAACAGGACTCTGACACAAAATAAAAAAATAATGAAGAAAAATTGCTTTATTTCTTCCCAGAAATCCTTGAAGAGAGTTTTATTAAATTACTGGATGAGATGGTGAGAGGTGAAACAGGTTAAAAAAAAATGCTATCTTCTTGTAAGGAGTAAATGAAATATTTATAAAAGATGGCCTAATTAATTTAAAATATTTTTATTGAGAAAAATAAAATAAAAACATTTAAGTTCATTTAGAGTTGAGAAGTGGCGAAAACTAAATTTTGTTTAAAAAATGATTTTTCCTTTTGCAGTGAATGAACTCCTTCTATATACTTTGCTGCATAATTTCCATATTGCAGAAGTCATTGATTGTCTAGGACATACTTGCCACTCTATTGACTGAAGCTAATGCACCTTTTAAGCCCTCACTAGTGAAATGTGTGATTTTTGAAGTCACAATTTAAGTCTTGAAACAATAGTTTGTCTATACATGTGAAGAGAAATGTGAGAAATGCATAGATGTTTATTTGGTTAGAAGATCATTGCAAAACTGACTTAGATATTTTCTATCTTGTTTTTTATTCTAAATCGGGAAAAGTAGATTTGATATTTGAGATGAGAAAGTTGCCTTTTTTGTGGAAAACTTTTTGTCTTTAGGGAGATTTGGTGACCTAATGGGTAGGGAGTTGTGCTGCCAACCCATAGGCCAGCTGTTTGAATCCACTAGCTATTCTGAGGGACAATTTGCAATTTGCAGCCTCTGAAAACCTGCTAAATGGTCAACTGTGATTTAATTCCAACTTAACAATGAGGCTTTTTTGCCTTTACAGAGATAAATGAATACAGTTGTATCTTTCTCATGAAGCATGGGCTATTTATTGAAGACTCCTACTTGTGACAAATTGACTTTCTAGAGATATTTTGATCACACAATTGTAGTTCCAGTGAGAGCACTCATCCACGACCACCCATGAGTCTAAGCTTGCTATTCAGAAAACATGAACCTTTACACTGCTTGAGGAAGCCTTGACTACATTTTACCAATTTTCCAGTCTTCACTCAGAAGGAAACTTTAGTCTAAATTGAGTAAAATAGAGGAACTGTCACACGGAGACAAGCGGCTTAAAGAACATCAAGGACATTTTTAAAAGGGCAACGATAAAATATTCAGCTCAAATGAGGTGTTTAGTGAAGTCCTGCTGAGATCTAGGAGGACAGATCTCTTTACTGAATGAATCACAAAGAGAAGAGGAGGACACGCTAAAGACTTTTGCTGAGGAGGGTGTTGCAGTGAATGAAACTTGGAGAGCCACGCTGTATACAGCAAGCCACATTTAGCAGGAAAACAAGCAACAGCCACAGCCAAAAATGGACACAGCAGTTTGCACTTCAACCACATCTGACATTACGCTTATTAGAATACAGATTGAACGAGAGAGAAATCATGACAAATAGCCATTCTCAATGGGTGAGAAACTCACAAATCAGTCATCTTGAGAAGCAAGGGTTGAACAGTAATTTACCATATCCTTGAGTACGCTGGGTAGTAAACACATAAAAGAAAGTGTTCCAAGAGGGTTCAGAGCAGCTGTGTACTGCTTAGTTCTTTTTGTCTTTGGTTAGAGAAAGTGAAAGAACAAGTCTGTAAAACTGGTTGCTAGCTGCAGTTGAATTGGTCCCATGCATTGTGATTTTATGCATATTTATTGCTGAACCTTGCTCATGATCGTTTTATTTGCACATAATGTTGGCTAGCTCTCCCGGAGTGCCTTCCTACCTAGGTAGCTCATCTTCCAGTATTATAAACAACTCAAAACTCACTCCTGAGCCCATTTCAGTCCATATGGATTTAAACCAC
>NW_006399829.1:7865675-7867105 GCF_000299155.1 Elephantulus edwardii | reverse complement strand
TTTCTTTGGAATGGGAACAAATATAGATCTCTTCCAGTCAGTTGGCCAAGTGGTTGTTCTCCAGATTTCTTGGCACAACTTGGTGAGCACATTTAACGGGCTAGTTTTCAGAAATAGAACCTCAGGACTATCAAGAATTGCCTGAGATGGTGGCAAACCACCACCAGGCCACTGTCCCTCACTACATGTAAATAGGCTTTTCAGATTCAGTGAATCTATGTCATCGATTAGCAGAGAAAGATAAAAACCCAATAGTTGTTCTTCAGAATCAAGTCGACTCATAAACACAGTCTGAACTCTCCCCTGTCCTGTGCCGTCCTCATCGTTTCTGAGACATCGCAGTCTGTTACAGTCTATGTGTCAATCCATCCCGGGGAGAGTCTTCCTGTGTTTTGCTGATCCTCCACTTTTCCAAGGACTGACCCCTCCTAACAACATCCCCTGAGTATGTGTGATGAAGTTTGACTCCCTCACTCTGGCTGCACTTTCTCCAAGACCTACTTATCCGTCCTTTTCTCCAGGAATGCTCAGCACTCTTCTCCAACACATGCGTAGTAGCCTCAATTAAGAAAATTGCATCTGTGGGGTGAGTGGATAAGGAAAGACATTCTACTAAGATTTTGTATCAGTTTTCTAACTGATAACCAGCTACAAAATGATCTAGCATATAAATAAGTGCTGATAGAGATTTTCCAATGTGTGAGATAGGTTTTATTTGCTTAGCATTAATGAAAAGGATGAATCTAGAATTTGAGTATCACTGTAGAAAATGTAGTGCGTCAGGAGAATCTTCGAAGGGAGTACAACTTTGAAAACAAAGTGAAGGAAGCTAACATAAGTTTCTAGAAACACATGTAAAATGGCTAACAGAATGCCTTAAGTATCATATATAGTGAGTAATATGCTTCTCTTTCCATATTGCTAAGGATGAATCAACCCTACAAAGTGATAAATTTATATACAATGTACATTGGAGCTAAACTTCATTTGACTTAATGTTAGAAAAGAATCATTTCTGAAGAGAGCTGAGCCCACACAAATTCCAATCTTTTATGTTTCTTTCTTGGTAAAGAAGAGTAAATAAATGTTCCATGACAACCTGTTCTCAGTTATGTTTCTGTTGCCCACTACCCCCAAACAGGGGTCTCTAATCAGTCTACCTTCAAAGAATTTATTCATCCCTGTTATCCAGTCTCTAACTTCTTGGTTCCAAGGCCAACTCTTTTGTCTGTGTCATCTCTGCCACCATGACATGTTGAGCACTTTAAATTCCTCCTATGTGGTCAGGCCCCTTGGAAAACATAACTCTTTCTTATGTCTTTTTTTCAGGTAACTACACATGAGGGAACTTCATTCTTTCTCTCTTTGGAAAAGAGGAAAATAGGAAGAACATAAATAGGTGAAAAGACTCAGAGAAGAGTTGAACATCT
>NW_006399829.1:7861587-7865210 GCF_000299155.1 Elephantulus edwardii | reverse complement strand
AGGCAAGGATTCTGAGGCTTCACCTGACATACTTTGGGCATGTTGCAAGGAGAGACCAGTCCTTGGAGAAGGACATGACACTTGGAAGGGTGGAAGTACAGAGAAAAAGTGGAATAATCTTAATGAGATGGATTTATTCAGTGAATGGGGTAATGAGAGTTGGTGTGTCAGAGACAGTAAAATTGGCACAAGACAGAGCAGGTTTCAGGTTTACTGTACATGTGGTCACCATGAGTCACAAGTGACTCAACGGCACATAACAAAACCAAGGTCTTACAAATCTTAAATAATTGATAGATACTCAAGTTTATCATGCATGAAATAATTGTTTATTGCCATGTAGTTATGGTAAGGCATTTAAGTAAGGTCTCATAACATTCATTTAGAATGAGAATCATGGTTAACAACTACAATTGCAATGCCATATAATGACTAGGCTTGCTGTTCTGACAGAGGCTGTTGTAAATCCTGAGACTATGGTACTTGTTCATCCTTTGAACCGGAAATAAAACCAACTCTTGTGATTCAAATATTCCTCACCTTCCACAAGGAAGACTGTGTCATTTTCATAACATAGGTTCTTGATGATTCTTCCTCCAATCCCAATGCTACATTCTTCTTCATAGAGACCAACATATCAAATAATTTGCTCATTGCACACACTGAATAGGTATGGAGAAAGAATACAACTCTAATGCACACTACCTTGATTTTTTGACTAGACAGTATTCCTTTGTTCTTTTTACAAAACTACTTTTTGATCTATATTTAGGTTTCACATGAGCACAACTAAATGCTCTGGGATTCCCGTTCTTCTCAAAGTTAACCATAATTTGTTATTTGACACCCTTCCAATATTCTTTGTATTCAGTCATGATCTATCTGATATTCACAATGACAACCCACATTTCAGGGCCTCTTTTGAATCCAGCTTGAATTTTTGACAGGTTTTTGGGGTGGTTTTTTTTCCATATACTGTTTTAGTAATTTTAGTAGTTTTCAAATGATACTCAGCAATATCGTTCACTTAGTAGAAATTTAGAGTGTATATGTGAAAATGTCACCTTAGTGCCATATGACAAGGGCCAGTGTGACATAAAGAGAAATATCATCTTTTCTTTTATTCAAGAGATAATGGTAGTTATTTAAAGACAATTTCTATTATATTTTCCTATGTCACAGAATGTTAGGTGAAAGCAAACTGAAAGAGTGTTAATGTTCTTACATATCTCATATGCTTTCATGTTTCAATATCTAAGTTGAGAAAATTTCTAAATAGTTTTGTTATGAATTTCTACTTCCTGTTGTTAAATTAATTCTGACTCATAGCACCCCTATAAAGGTTATTAATGGCTTATAGTTAAGACTAGAGGGTCTCACAAAGTTAGATCTAACTCTGCACTCATAATTATGAGTATTTATGCACATTTATTTTGAAAGCATGTTGTTGCTGTTAGGTGCCACCAAGTTGAGTATAACTCATAGCAACCCTATGAACAATAGATCTGAATTATCCTGTGTCATTCTCAGCACACACTTGAGCCCATTGCTGCAGTCACTGTGTCAATCCAGCTGGTTGAAGATGTTGCTCTCTTTCACTATCTCTCAACCTTCCCAAGGATGATATCCCTCTCCATGGAACAGCCTCTCCTAGCAACATGCCCCAAACATAGTAGTAATTTATTTGAAAGTATAATAGTGATTTACTCTTTATAAAATTTGAGATAATTATAGAAACATACACTCTTGTTGTTATAGGCTATTGAGTTGGAAGAGACACATAGAGGATTCTCCAGTGGGTTTTCAGAGGCAATAATCTCATAGGAAGAGATTGCCCATCCTCCTGCAGAGAAGCTGGTGTGTTTAAACTTTATGCCTTTGAGGTTGTAGCGAAACTTCTTACCACTAGGCCACTAGAGCTCCTTAAAAAATATACCACAATAATTAATATTTGAATTTGCTGAATTGCACATTTCTCTTCCCATCTTGTATCACTTAGATGAATTTTGCAGCTACTAAGTATATATTTATTTGCAAAGTATTATAAAAATTAAATAATGGTATATGGCAGATGTCACTACCTTGCTTGCTGAAACTGAAGAAGACCTGAAGCACTTGCTGCAAAAGGTCAAGGACTATAGTCTTCAATATAGATTGAAGCTCAATATCAAGAAAACAAAGATTCTTACCACTGGACCAGTTGGCAACACCATGATAGATGGAGAAGAGATTGAGTTTGTTAACAATTACAGCTTGCTCAGATCCACAATTAACACTCTTAATGCCAGCAGTCAGAAAATCAAAAGAATTGCATTGGGAAAATCTGCTCTCATCAACCTTTCCAGAGTGCTGAAGAGCAACTATGTCATTCTAGATACAAAGGTGCACCTAATACAGGCCATGGTTTTCCCAATTACTTGTTATGCGTCAGAGAGCTGGACAAAGACTAAGGATGACAGAAGAAGAATCAATGTCTTCAAGTTGTGGTGCTGGAGAAGAGTCTTGAACATACTATAGTCTGCCAAGAAAACAAATAGGTCTGTGTTGGATAGGGGTGTAACCAAGTCTCTACTAGGAGTCAAGGATTTTGAAGCTCTGCCTTAATTTGGGCATGTGGCCAGGAGAGATCAGTCCTTGGAGTAGGCCATCACGCTCAGAAGGATGAATGGACAGCACAGGAGAGAAAGACCCCGGATGAGATGGGTTGATACAGTAACTTGGGCAATGGGAGTTGGTGTGTCAGAATTAGTGAGACTGGCTCAGGACAGAGAAGGGTTCTGGAAAGCTGTATATATAGAGTGCATATACATTGCAGGAGACTCAGCGAACAATAACATACTATGACAGGTTTGAAAGCAGGTGTGGCATCCACTTCCTAAACAACATGTCTCTGGAAACTCTATGAACTTTGATAAATGTCAATAGTTGTTGAGGGGCTTCAGGTTTTGTGCTTGACTCATTTGACTCAAGGCAATCAACAGCAACAACGTGGCAGGTGCACAGGTGGATGAGCAAACAAGACTAAAATGACAGTTTATTAGAGAATTATCTCTAAGAGAAAAATAGAGACACAGACACTTTTTAATTTCTTCCTGAAAAGATCATTATTCCTCTTCTTTGAATCAACTTCTTCTGATTCTTTAGTATTTGCTTTTAATGCTTACATCTGTTGAAAGAACTCAACACTTATTCCACGGTTAATTCTGTCCTTATTGCTTTGTAATTTGTTAGTGTATCTGCCACCCCATCAAACCATTGGTCCTTTATGATTGAGGACTGGTATCCCTGAAATCTAGTATTTATCTTCTCAATGTTAGCCAGAATTTGTTATGATCCACACAGTCAAATGCCTTGGCATAGTCAGTAAAGTACAAATAGATAGATATCCTTCTGGTAGTTGCCAAGATCCAACTGACATTAGTAGTCCTATCGCTGATACCATGGCCTCTTCTAAATTCAGCTTGAATGTCTTGCAGTTATCTGTTGATATACTGTTCTAGTTATTTTTAAATAATCTTCAGCAAGATTTTGCTTGCTTGTGATATTAATATTATTTGATAATTTCCACATTCTGTTGACTTACATTTCTTAGGAATGGGAAAAAATTAATCTCTTCTAATCAG
>NW_006399829.1:7856357-7859386 GCF_000299155.1 Elephantulus edwardii | reverse complement strand
TAAAAAGTTCATAAAGTTCATATACATTGTTTGTCACACCAGATCTTTCCCCTTTGCTTTAATACTGCATAATTTTTCATAAAAGTGTGCATTAGGGCTGTATCATTTCTCATACCTAGTCAATCTGTATGCTGAAAAAAATCATTCAAGGAGTCAGACTTAATTCATCAACAACCTTCAATATGCAGATGCCACAACCTTGTTTGTTGTAAATGAAAAAGACTTGCGGTGCTTGTTGAAGAAGATCAAGGACTATAGCCTTCAATCAGGATACAGCCTTCAACATCATGAGAAAACCACTGGACCAATAGGCAACACCACAATCAATGCAGAAGATAGTAGAGTTATCACTAATTTAATCTAATTTAGGTTTATGTCAACACTCTTGTTATGAATAGTCAAGAAATCAAAAGACAAGTTGATTGCATTGGGAAAATCTGTCAAGGGCCTTTTCAGAGTACTATAGAGCAATGATGTCAGTTTAAATACTAAATAGTACCTGATCCAACCCATGACATTCTCAACTCTTGCTGTAAATCCAAAGAAGAATTAATTGATCTTGGAAAAAGTGAAACCAGGGTGCTCCTTGGAGGTAAGAATATTGAAACTCTGTCTCATATGTTTTTAACATGTTATTAGGAGGACTGGTTCTTGGAAAAAGGTATCATCATCCTTGGAAAGGTGAAGAAGTCAGCATGTGAGATGAAGGCCCACAATAAGATGGATTGATACAGTGACTTCAACAATGGGTTTAAGCGTCTCAGAGATGGTGAGGATAGCATATGATAGGGAAAGATTCAGATCCACTCTTGAAAGGGATGCTATGAGCTAAAATAGACTTCACAGCATATAACAACAATAATAAGTATTTGGTATTTGGTGAGGGGCTAATATTGAACAAATATATTTTTTCTCTATTTTATCTGTACTTTTCCATAAAATTTTAACCATTTGCAACTGGGATGACTGGTAAAAATATTATCAATAGCAATTATTATTAAAATTCCATAACTTGTCTATTATACTTTTACCTTCAATGACTTTTGACAAGTGGCCTTTGGTTAAATAGGATAAATAAGATGCCTTTTATGTGGTGCTTAATTTCATGGCTCCGATGATTAGGACTACTGTAGCATCTGCCTGCTTTGTATGAGTGGCTTTTTCCAGAAGATAAGTTGAGCTAAGGGGAGATGAGAAGACTGTGAGTTGCATGGACTCAATAAGAAACTAAAGGAATAAACAGAAAATGTGACTTTTGCAATATCTTGTCAATCTGTGAGCCTTTAAAACAGAAGTTTTCATCTTTTTCTTCCCAAGCTTGGCTTCATCTAGATTTAGACCAGTCTTCTGCAGAATAAGAAGTTATTTTGGTTGGCCCTTCAGTGGTCTTTCCCGCCCACCCCCCCCACCACCCCGTGCCCCCAGAGGCTGACTTGATGTGAAGCTCATGATTAAAATTTGTTGAGTCTTTGCCTTAGAAAGTATGAGAGGGTTATCCTGGGGATGAAGGAAAGTTATTGGAACACTCTTTGAGAACCTAATAGAATGGACTAGAAAACAACCCCAGAATTAAACAAACAAACTATAAAACATGAGCACAGTGCAAAAGAAAATTTTGCTTTATTGCTGATCAAAGAGTTGATTTAATGTGCATGATATGGAAACAACATCTTACTGAGAAGTTGGGAAATGTGCTTCAACCTATATTGCCATCTTCAAGAAATATTCTCTAAATTTCCTGTTCACACTTTTGTGAACTTGAACCAGACCTTCAACTTACATTCATAATTGAAGGATTCAAAGTACCAGTCTCAGAGGGATTCACTTTGACCATCACCAAAGCAGTGGATTGAGAAACGTGTTCTCTCACCTAAAAGATGATAAAAACTTGTTTAAGTTTTGGTTGTTCTCCAGGTGGCAAAATGAAAATACAGCTATTACATTATAGTCATAATAATAATAGCAATTATTGTTTCTGTTAACAGCAGGAACCTCAGAACACTAAAGGAACTTTAAGAGTGCAATTTAGTGGAGGCTGAAATGGTTGGAAGAAAAATTAAGCACATTATCATTTGTCTCCCTTTTTATCCTCCTCTGGAGGGAGTAGAGAGACAAAAATTTCAGGTCAAGCCTGTTTTATCAATACTAGTTACACAGAAAGCCCTTTAAATGTCTTCTCTCAGTTTTCTTGAGCTACAAATCAACGTGAAGCTGTTTTGGAAATTTTATCCCTTCAAGGAACCAAGCCCTTTAGAGCCTACTAAGAACCTTTGGAATCTACAGCTTTGCAAAGAGATTAGCTAAAAAGAAAACATTATTATCTGGCTTTATAGAGACTTTCGGCATTGCTCTAAGTCATGTGGTTTTCTTTTTTCTCCTAAAAAAATAAACACAAAGGGCAGAAAGGCATACATTTAGAAGGTCAAATGCATCACTGAAGGCACGATGTGTAATTTTCTTCCAGGGCAACTTACACATTTCTCCAAGGATTCTGGCTTTTTTGTGTAGTTGGTAGGAGAGACCTTGAACAAGAATTACAGATGTGATGAGTATCATGATAAGAGGAACATGCGGTGAAACCTTTGCTGTCAGTTCCAACTCCTAGTGACCCTATGTACTACAAGTGAAATACTGTCTAGTCATTGTTGCTATGTTTGGGTTAATTGTTGCAGCCACTTTATCAATCCATCTTGTTGAGAATCTTCCTCTTTCTTGACTGATTCTCTACTTTACCAGGTATGTTATCCTTCTCGAGGGACTGGTCTAGTCCCTTCTGATAACATGCCCAAAGGCCCTGAAGTCAAGCCTCACTTCTAAGAAACAGTGTGGTTGTACTTCTTCCTAAACCAGTTTGTTATTACTCTTTTTCTGGCAGTCTATGGGATATTCAATTTTTTGTTTTGCCATCGCCATAACTCAAAGGCATCAGCTGTTCTCTAGTTTTCCTTGTACACTGTCCAGCTTTCATGTGCATATGTGGTGAATGAAAATACATGACTTGGTTTGTTGTTCTTATGTGCCATTGAGTC
>NW_006399829.1:7852717-7855437 GCF_000299155.1 Elephantulus edwardii | reverse complement strand
ATGTTCTGGGATTCCCATTCTTCTCAGACTCAGCCACAGTTTATTATGATCCACACAGTCAAACACCTTTATATAATCAATGAAACACAAATAGATATTCTTTTGGTATTCCCTGCTTTCAGGTTTATGCACACCTTAATCTTCAAAGTCACATCTTTGCTGTTTAAGTTTCCAAATGGCCTTTTATGGCACATTTGCCCAATGCAATATTTCCTTTGTTTTCTTGACTCTTGTTTCTTCGGGAGTACAATCAGACATATTGTACAGGAAACAATCATAGTCTAGAGGGTCAGAGAAAGCTTCTCTGGTGAAATAATGTATAAGAAGAGACCTCAATGATGAGTGGGAGTTAATGTTCCAAGGGAGAGAACAAGATGTGTGAAGTGTCTAAGCAGGAAAACTGAAAGGAAACAAATTTGGACAAAATGTGAAGAATGAGGGGGAGAAAGGTGACAGAAGAGGTAGGAGGATATAAGGAAACCTTGAAGGGATGTAAAAGGCATTGTAAGTGTTTATTTTATTTTATTTTTTTAGGTAATAGAAAATGATTGAAGGGCTTACTTACCAGCATGGTGAACAGATTTTTATTTGTAAAAGATCCTTATGAACTCAGTGTTCAATCCAGTCAATTATCGTCAATGGATGTCAACACATTAGGTGGAAGGTTGTTGATGAACAGGATACTAACATGGTGCCAGAGCGTCACCCAATAAATCGTTTCCGAATTGAAAAGGAAATACACAAACAAAACCACATGTTTATAATGAAGAGATTAGAAAGCTGCCAGTTATCACTTAAGTTCAGTGTTAGAACTTTGCATCACTAAATAAGAAGGAAACAAACTAGCATATATAGGAAGTGGGGCATTCTGGAATGCAGTTATCTCAAACCTTACAAAAAAAGATGAGTGTCATTTAGAAAAAGTGGTTGAGGACTATTCTAACACAGACTAGAAAAAAGTATTGACCATCCATTTCCCAAATAACAGGCCTTTGAAAACTGTATGCATACTGTATGCATACTAGAACACACTCAGAGCAGACTAGCAGAAATGGCACCTGAGGCCAAGTCCTCAAATTTGGAAATAGAGAGAGGAAGGAACAGTTATAAGCAGACACTAATGACTGGAACATGGAATGGGAGAAACATGGATGTAGGAAAACTAGACATTGTTAAGAGAGAAATGTAATGCATAAATAGTGACATACTAGGTATTGGAGAAGTAAGATGTACTGGCAAGATACAGATTGCATCAGATAATCATATGCTCTACTATGCCAAAGATCAAAAGATAAGGAAAAATGGGGTTGCTTTCATAGTTTAAACAGTCATTTCTACATCCATTGTGAAATATAACATTGTGAGGGACAATATCCATACACATACTAAGAAGTCAAGTGAACACCACCATCATTTAATTATGTATACCAACAACCAGAACCAAAGAGGAGGAAACAGGTATTTCCACCAACTTTGTTGTTGTTGTTGTTATGTGTCAAGTTTCTTGTGACTCCCAGAGACCCTATGTATAACAGCTCTGAACTCTGCTCTATCCTGTACCAACCTTATTGTCTCTGACACACCTATCTCCATTATCCCGAATCAATCCATCTCATCGAGGGTCTTCCCCTCCTGTGCTGTCCTTCCACCCTTCCAAGCATGATGGCTCTCTTTCAGGACTGGTTCCTCCTTGCAACATGCCCAAAGTCTATCAGATGAAGCCTCAGAATCCTTGCTTCCAACAAGCAGAGTGGATTCACCCTCTCTAGAGTGATATATTTGTTCTCCTAGCAGTTCATGGTATGTTCAATACACTTTTCCAGAAATACAGCTTATCAATTCTCCTTCTATCATCCCTAATCATTGTGCAGAAATCTGATGTATAGCGAGTAACTGAACATGCAACTAAGGTGTATTAATAATAATGGATGACTGGAGTGCAAAAGATACCAAAGAGATAAAATTATGAAATGAATTGATCTACATACAACACTGATTCTAGTTGAGGAAATAGCTATAGAAAATAGTCTTAAAACAATGGAGGATTTGTGACAAAGTGCATATGACAATTTTTAAATGGACTGTTTACTTTTTAGCTATAATAATGGTATTGTGGATTTTTAAGATATTCCCCACATTATTGTTAAATTTTTACTTTTTATTTTGATGCGACTGAAAATTTACAGAGCATGTCTTATTTTATGATATTGATTGAAATGCGTAGATGGTAATGTCACTCTTGCCACTTTATTCAAGAGATTCTTCTTTCCTTCCCATTTTATTCTTCCTCCTGTACTCAGTTAGGATGTGTATTATAATAGTTCAATTAAGACCTGAAGGAAAAAAATAAGTACATTAAATCACTAATTAGATAAAAGAATGAACCAAAGATGATGGTTGAAATTGCACCTGATACCTTGTCGGTATGTAATCGATATTGTCATATCAACAAAAGAAAGAATCAATTTCTGGCACGCTATTAAATATGGAGGAGTAAGGACATCTTTCAATTATTTTCAGTTGGACAAGTGGGTATAAATAGGACACTTAATTGAGATTAATGTGTGGATCGTAACAAACTGCGGCTGACTCTGAGAAGAATGGGAATCACAGAACACATGATCATGCTAATGAGAAATCTATACTTGGACCAAGAGACAGTTGTCAGAACAGAGCAAGAAAACACTGCATGGTTCAAAATTGGCAGCATCAGGATGGAT
>NW_006399829.1:7843746-7851300 GCF_000299155.1 Elephantulus edwardii | reverse complement strand
CCAACAAGACAAAACACAACAACCCAAGCATCTCTGGTCTTTGTTTGCTTTTTTGTTTTACAACTGGACTTCCGGCCCTGACTTCTCCCAGCCCAGCTGGGCTCCCAGTCAACTGATTTGTAAACAGACGTTACAGTCTAATGAGACTGGAGATATTAATCCCAGAATGATGCTCCTTTTTCTTTTTAGAGATTTTGTCTTTTCATTGTCTGAGATCCAGAGAAAAAGATTGGTTGGATTTCTTTACATTTGAGCACTGCCCTTGAGATACATGATAAAAGAGTTCCAAACACTACAAAGAATGGTCTTGGATTCTAAGATTAAAAAGGAGGGACTTGAAAAATAAGAAGTTAATGGATATTGAGAAAATAGAAGTACTTCTAACATTTTTTAAAAGCAAAGATAGGCCTTTTCTACTTATCTCCTTTTAACGAGGAAGGTCTGTCCCTTTGGCGATGCAACTTTCTAATAAATCATCCCTATTAACACTCAAAAGGAATAAAGAAAAGATATTGCTTTGATGTCTAAGTTGTTTCTTACCTAAGCCACAGTATTTCCAATCATCTCTCATGAATATGAAAGCTGAACAATGAGCAAAAGGAGATGGAAGAAGAACGGTTTATTTAAATTATAATACTGGTGAAGAATATTGACTCTAACATAGACTGGCAGAAGAACAAGTAAATCTATCTTGGGAGAATTATAACCACAATGCTACTTAGAAGTGGGGATTGTTGTGGTTCTTAGGTACTGTCTAGTTGGAATCAACTCAGCTGACCCTCAGTGGCTTTTTAGAGGTGTTAAACGTGGGAGGAGACTGCCTGTCTTGTCTTGCAAAGCTACTGGTGGATTCTAACAGCTTTTGGCTTGACAACACAACTCCTTTCCACTAGGTCACCAGAACTCTCTAGAAGTGAAGACAGTAAAATTTTCTCTATCACTTGGGCACTTTATCATGTTGACCAATCCCCAGAGAAAGAAACTACACTTGACAAAATAAAGAATCAGTGAAAAAAAGAAATTCAATTAGATAAAGCGACACAAAAATACCCTAACAATGGTCTCAAACATACCTACCATTTTGAAGATAGTACAAGATCAGACAATGTTTCTTTCTGTTACATATAGGGTTGTGATGAGGATGCTCTGGTGGCCCAGTGGCAAGAAGCTGCACTGCAATCTTGAAGGCACATGGTTCAAATCCACCCGCTGCTTGTCAGGAGAAGAATGGACAATCTCTTCCTTTGCAATTAACTGCCTCTGAACACTTGCTGGAGGGTTAGCTATGGGCTGGTTTCAACTTGATGAACCACAACAAAAACATGAGGAGGAGAAGGGAGCTCTGGTAACCTGTTCTTGTTGGGTGTTGTCAAGTTGAGTATGACTCATAGCAACTCCATGAAAAACGGATATTAATCCCATCCTATCCTGTGCCATCTTTATACTTCCCTACACACTAGAGTCCATTGAGTCCTTTTCCATTCACTTGGTTGACGTCTTCCTCTCCTTTGCTGACCCTCCATCATCATGTTCCTCTCCAAGGAAAATAGCCCCTCCTAGCAACATGCCCAAAGTATGTGAGGTAAAGTCTCATCCACTTTGCCTCTAAAGAGTAGTCTGGTTGCACCCTCTCTAACCCATATTTATTGGTACTTTTGGTATTCCATAAGATGTTCAGCGCTCTTCTACAACACCACAACCCAAAGACATAAATTGTTCTGTCATCCCTATGTATTGTTCAGCTCTCAGATGCATAACAAGTGATTAGAAAAATCATGACCTGAATTAAATGCACCTTAGTCCTCAAACTAACACCATTACTCCTCAATAATTTGGAAAGGTGTCTAACTGAAAACTTTCCCAATGCAGTATGTCTCCTGATTTCCTGACTGCCGGTACCAAGGTTATGAATTGTGAATTCGAGTAGGATGAATTTGTTGAGAGTTTCAATCTCTTCTCCATACGTCATGATGGTGCCTCTCTAGAGGTAAGACTCTTTGTTTTCTTGACACAGAGATGCAATGCATATTGAAGGCTACATTCTTTGATCCTTGGAAGGCTTAAAAGAAAATGAAGGGAATGCACAGAATCACTGTACCAAAAAGAACTGATTGACATTGAAAAATTTCAGGAAGTACCATATGAGCAGACTCCAATAATAATGAAGAAGGAAGTGGAAGGTGTGTTGAAGGCATTGGCAAAAACTAAGGCCTCAAGAATTGATAAGACACCTAATTATTTGTTTCAATTAACAGATGAAGATGTGGATGCATGCACCAGTCTATACCAGGAACTTCAGAGGATAGCTGTCTGGCTAACAGATTGGAAGAGGCCTATATTTGTTCCCAGTTCCAAGAAAGGTGTTCCAACAGAATGAGGAAACTACTGAACAATATCATTACTATCACACAAAAGCAAAATATGGCTGAAGATCATTAAAGAATGGCTAGAACTGTGCATAGGTAGAAAATTCCAGAAGTTAAAGCAGGATTTAGAAGAGGCTATGGCACCAGGGATAACATTGCTGATGTCAGATGGATCCTGGCAGAAGAATGTCTATTTGTGCTTTATTGATTATGCAAAGGCAGGTAACTGTGTGAATCATACCAAGTTGTGGCTGACATTGAGAAGAATGAAAGTCTCAGAAAAGTTATTTGTGCTCATGCAAAAACTATACTTTGACCAGGAGGCTGTTGTACGAACAGACCAGGGGAACACTGCATGGTTTAAAATTAAGAAAGGAATGTGATAGGGTTGTATTTTTTTCTCCATACCTATTTCAATCTGTATGCTGTGAAAATTATCTGAGAAGGCAGACTTTATGAAGAGGAATGTGGCGTCAGGATCAAAGGGAGAGGGAGACTCATCAGTAACTTGTGTTATGCAGATCACACAACCTTGCTTACTGAAAGTTAGGAGGACTTCAAGTACTTGTGGCAGAAGATAACGGAATGTACTCTTCTATATGGATTGTATCTCAATGTCAAATGTTGTTGTTAGATGCTATCAGGTGCAGTATGACTAGTAGCAACTCTATGAATATTTGCACTGTGAACTCAAAAGCACTTGACTTGAATCCAATAGCTGCTTCTAGGGAGAGAGATGGACAATCAAGTCTCATGTGATTTATTGCCTTTGAAAACCCATTGTAGAGTCAGCTATGAGTAGGTCCTGACTTGACAGAACACAAGAACCTGTCAGAGATGACTAGTTGGTAACTGAGAAAAAACAGGTGAAACAAAACCTTGAACAATGCATTCGCAAAAGGATTGTTGTTGTGTACCATCGATTTGGAAACGACTCAGAGCTGAGCCTCCAGCAGGTTTTCAGAAACAATTATTCTCATGGGAATAGATTGTGTGTCTTTCTCCTTCAGAGCAGCTAGTGGATTCAAACCATGACCATATCTAACCATGTTGGACTCTAAGTTTTGATTGGTGAGATAAGTGGTCTTTCAGTGTTTTAGAATTTCAAAATTATTTCAGAGATTCAAAATTCTTTCTGTTGCTAGTAACTTGCATTTTTAGGTATGTAGATAAAAGGGGAAGACTTAGAGGATTAAAGGTCACCAGGTAGCCAATTGTTAACAAATTGATTACAGCTCCTGATGACCCTATTGGTGTCAGAGTAGAATTATGTTCCACGGGGCTTTCAGTAAAGAACACAGGACACCAAAAAAAGCACAGGGCCAGGGATGAAAGTCCTAAGGTGCAATTGGGTTCTCGGGGTGTCACCCACAACTGCATGAAATAAATAAGTAGATACTTGTGAAAATCATTCTAAACCCTGTAGTTTTGGTTGCTAGTAATTCTTCCATCTGAGCAAGGATAGGGAGAAATGTTATTTCGCACTTTTAACCATGACTAGTTTTATAACTATCAAAGTCTATAGAATCACTTTGAAGATTTCTTTTTTCAACTGATTGCTAAATTTCCTTTTAGGATTGAACTTTTAAGCAATTCCAGTAAAAAGACTTGACCTTCTTACACTTTCTTCTCTACTTCTGTGATGATTCTACCTAGCACAAGCGTATAAAAGAGATGTATATTCGAAAGAAAATAATGATGAAAGTATCTGAAAGCCGTATTATGAAGCTGTGCCAATGCAGTAGAAAGGAGAATGGTGGCAAGGCAGGAAGTCATAAGCATTGATTCTGGTAGGGTTGTTGTTGTTGTTATGTGCCATTGAGTCACTGGCAACCCTAAGTACAGCAGCTCTGAACCCTGTTCTGTTCTGAGCCAGCCTCACTCATTCTGACACACCAACATTTATTACCCCAGCCACCATATCAAACTATCTCTTCTAGAGTTGTCCTCTGCTGTGCTGTCCCTCCACCCTTCCAAATACAATGTCATTCTCCAAGGACTGGTGTCTCCTGGCCATGTGCCCAAAGATTCAAAATCTTAGCTTCCAAGAAGAAACTTGGTTTCACTCCCTCCAAGGCAGACCTTTGTTTTCTTGACAGTCATGGTATGTTCAAGACTCTTTTCCAGCACCACTATTCGAAGGCATTGATTCTTCTTTTGTCATCTTTAGTCATTGTCCAGCTCTCTAATGCATAATCCTGGTAGGGTTAAAGAATTAATTTTACTAACAGGAACAAATAGGGGGGAAAACCCTACAATATAGAAATGGTTTTGGAATTGGGAAATGGTGGGAAGTTAGAAGAGTTTTAAAAGATGCCTGGTAGTAAAGACTCTGATTGCTTGAAGATACCGTTGGTACGAATGTGAAAGGCAGTTCTGGTGAATGTTCCAAAGGAAATGAGGAGAGCTTTGGACAAAGTCCCTAATTGGTTTAGAGAATATGTATGGCATCCGTAACATCATACTGCTAAGAATTGTGCATATTAAATGTTTAGTGAAACTTTAAAACATAATGATAGTCTTTGGATATTAGATAAAGAGTGATGTTTTAAAGCAATGGGGGAAAAAGAGACTTATCAGAATTATCTTCACATATTTTGTGAAAGGTAGAACTTGCTGTGATTGATGAATCTGAATATTTAGTTAAGGAGATCGTAAAGGACATGGTTTCTGTTACGAAAGTAAAATTTGAAAGCTAAAAGATAATTTTAAAGAAACAGTCTTTAACTGTGAAAAATGAAAACACAAGTGCTTGGAAAAAACCCTCCTATATTGTATTAATTAAGGACACACAAAGCTTTGGTGGCCCACTGGTAGAAATTGTGCTGCCATCTCAATGGCATGCAGTTTGAATCCACCAGTTGCTCTGTTGGAAAAAGATGGGAAATCTTTTCCTATATAATTTCTTGTTTCTGAATATCTAGTGGAGGGTCAGTTATGAGATGCTTCCAAATTGATAATATATAAATAATATAATAATATGGATAATAGTTTTAGTGATTATCATTTACAATGTGTCAAGGACTGTGAAAACTCATGTAATTCTCTGAACGATCTGTTTGGCTACTACCATTATTATTGTTAACTTGGATCAAGATTGCAACACCACAAACAAGAGCAAATCATTGTGGTCCTGAGAATTTCCACTGGATTTTTTTTTATGGCATTTCCTTCTGTTTTTATTGTTGTTTGGCATCATCAAATTGTCTACGACTCATAGTGACTCTACAAACAACAGACTGGACCTTTGCCCTATTCTGTGCCATCCTTAAAATTTCTAATATGCTAATGCCAATAGTTACTGTCAAGTTAAGGCTCTTCTTCTCTTTCTCTGACCCTTCACCTTTCCAAGTTTGATATCCTTTTCTAAGGACAGCCTCCTCTTGATAACTTGTCCAATGTACATGAAATGAAGTTTCACCATCTTTGCCTATAAGGGCACTCTGGTGACCCTTCTTCCAAGATAGACTTGTTTGTTCTCTTGGCAGTCCATGGGCTGGCTACTCAATGCTATTCTCTAATATCACAATTCAAAGGTTTCTATTCTTCTTCTGTCTTCCTTATCCATTGTATAACTTTCATATGCAAAGAAATAACTGAGAAGACCATGCCTTGGAACAGGTGTATCATTAAACACGTTGGTACTGTTTAGCACTTTAGACAGATCTTTGAAAGCAGATTATACCAAGGCAACACATCTTTTGATATTGTGACTGCTACTGCTATGAGAGTCAATTGTGGATCCAAGTAGAATAAAATCATCACTAGCTTCAATCTTTTCTCCATCTATCATGATGTTGCGTATTGGTCCAGTGGCAAGAATCTTTGGTTTTTGTTTAGGGGTTTTTTTGTTTCTTTGTTTGTTTACTACCCTTATTTTTTATCATACTAGTTTATTTACAAAATTTGAATACATTGTTTTTGATGTTGAGATGAAATCCATATTGAACTTCTATACTGGATTTCCTCCTGGACTGTTTAAAATATGAGATTCTTCAAGCTTGGAGAAGGTAAAGAATATATTTCAAGATCATGAACCTAGCATTTGACCTTATTCTTTATTGCTTTGAGTGCTGTTGAGTTGATTTCAGTTCCTTATGGCCCTATGTGATAGAACTGCCTCACTGGATTTTATAGCTTGTAAATATTTATTGGGAAGATTGCCAAGTGTAGTCTCTTGTAGAAAGTGGTTTGATTTGTCAGTGTTTTGTTAGTAGCTGAGTGTTTAACTGTTACATCACAAGGGTTTTAGGTTTGGAAATTACATGTCTCAAAGAGCTTAATGTGAACTTAATTTAAATTTCAAGACATGGTCGTGTCAGTTTATGCCATAAATTCTTGACTCTGTTGAAATAATGCCACTTGTGCTAAGAATATTTTTGTTAGGTGCTGTCAAGTTGAGTATGACTCATAGTGACCCTATGAACATAAGATCTGAACCCAGTCCTGTCCTGCACCTTCCTCGCACTTCCTGACACACCAGAGTCCATTGCAGCAGTCACTGTGTCAGTCCACCTGGTTGAGAGTCTTCCTCTCCTTCTTCTCCTTCATCAAACTGTCACCCTTCCCAACAGTATGTCCCTTTCCAAGGAATAGCACCTCCTAGCAGCATTCTTGCCTCCAAAGAGCACTGGGCTACACCCTCTCCAAGACATATCTGTTCGTTCTCTTGGCTGTCCGTGGGATGCTCAGTTTTCTTCTCCAACACCAGAGCTCAAAGGCATCAGTTCATTTTCTATAATTCTTTTTCATTGTCCAGGTTTCAGATGCATAGCTAGTAATTGGAAAGACTATGGCCTGAAAGAGATGCACCTTAGCCCTCAAACTGACATCACTACTCCTCACCAATCTGGAAAGGTCCCTAACAGCAGATTTCTCCAGTGCAATGAATCTCCTTATTTCCTGAATGCTCATACCAAGGGTGTTAAACATGGATCCAAGCAAGATGAAGCTGTGGGTAGTTTCAATCTCCTCTCCATTCATCATGACACTATTGATCCAGTGGTAAGAATCTTTGTTTTCTTGATATTGAGACACACTCCAAACTGAAGGCTGCATTCCTTGATTTTCTGCAACAAATGGTTCAAGTCCTCCTCACTTTCAGCAATAAGGTTGTTGTTGTTGTTGTTGTTATGTGCCGTCGAGTCATTTTCGACTCATAACGACCCTATGCACAACAGCCCTAAAC
>NW_006399829.1:7831132-7841376 GCF_000299155.1 Elephantulus edwardii | reverse complement strand
TTTTGCATTCCAGTCACCCATTATTATCAATGCATCTTGATTGCATGTTCAATCTATCTCCAACTGTAAAAGTTGGTAGAAATAATCTATTTCTTCTTCTTTGGCTCTGGTTGCTGGTACATATATCTGAATGTCATCTGCATAATGCAGGTTATTGACGAGTCTCCCTCCAATCCTGACACCACATTCCTCTCCATAGAGTTCAACTACTCAGATAATTTGCTCAGCATATAGAAAGAACACAACCCTGACCCACTCCCTTCCCAACCCCAAACCATGCAGTGCTCCCCTGCTCCATTTGCACAACAGCCTCCTGCTGCAGGTATAGGCTCCTCATGGTCACAATCAAGTGCTCGGGAATTCCCATTCTCCTCAATGTCAGCCACACTTGTCATGGTCCTCACAGTCAAATACCTTTGAATATCAGAGACAGTTGCAAAATTGGTAACATATTACTCCTTATAATTCTAGCTGATTCATTTACAGCAATTACATCTGGATCATTCACAATAAAAAATTTGGCCCCTGATAGTCTACCTTAGTGACAAAAAAACAAACAAAAATGCCTCCTATTGGCTGCTAGGAAATTTTCTTGAAGTATTATATAGGCTAGGATGACTGGACACAAAAGAATCAGCAAGCAACAAATGCTGGCGAGGTTGTGGAGAAACTGGAACCCTGATTCACTGTTGGTGGGAGTGTAAAATGGTGCAACTTCTGTGGAAAGCAGTATGGCGCTTTCTCAAAAAGTTGCAAATAGAGATACCATTTGACCCAGCAATTCCACTACTGGAAATATACCCTGAAGAGACCATAGCTGACATCCAAGCAGATATATGCACACCCATGTTTATTGCAGCTTTGTTCACAATAGCAAGGATTTGGAAACAACCTAAGTGCCCATCAACAAACGAATGGCTAGAGAAGCTGTGGTATATTCGCACAATGGAATACTATGCTGCATTGAAAAACAAGGAACTCATGCAATATTATTCAAAATGGTTGACTCTGGAGAACATTATGCTGAGTGAAATATCCCAGTCATGAAAGGACAAATATTACATGATGCCACTGTTGTAGAATGGGACTAACCTCGGGGTTGGGGTGAGACTGAGTAAGATGGGTTCAATAATGTATATTGCACTGAAACAGAGGAGGGAGAAAACTGTTTAAAAGAGATATGTGACTAGGTATTTCTGTCATCACAGGAGTCTAGAGCGATGGCTCCATGGTGGAGGGGACCTGGGAGAGGGTTTGTAAAACAATGAAAGAATCTTTTCTTTTACTTTTCTATAATTTTTTACTCATGTACTTTTAACTTGTCAGTTAAATTTGTATCTTCTAGGATGCAAGACTTCCATGATACATCTTCAAGGATATGAACATGTACGGCCAAGCACAATTGATAACAGTGCATCTAAATTCCAAAATCAATCTCCATAATAGTCTATGTGTTTCCTACTGCCAAAGGGGCCCTTTAGAGTAGTGAGAGAAGATCTTCACCCTGAAACCCACAGCGTCCCTTTTCAGCAGGAAGTAGCTAAGAGAATACGCCATCCCCTTTTCTTTATGAATCAGGGTGAAGTCTCTCTCAGGGAGGAGTGATAGGGAATGGCAAAGGACACACTGACAAAGGAGATTAATCAGAACTGACTTTGACAAGCACTGTGGCAATTGGACAATTAAAACAGACATTTGGTTGGGGGGGAAGAAGAACAAACTGGGGAGGAGGGTAGAGAGAATGGTGCAGCAATGAAGGAATGAAATCCCAAAATCCCTGTAAATGTTCATTATAACTAATAAAATTTAATAATAATAAAAAAAAGAATCTAGTAAAGTATGTCATTTAAGTCCAATTTATGCATCTCCCTAGAAGGATGAAAGTCACGCAGACAAGTGTTGAGGACTTTTGTTCATAGGGTCACTATGAGTTGCCTACGACTCAACGACACTTAACAACACAGAGAGAGACGAGTTGGCTTAGTGCACCGAAAGCGATGCTACCAAGCCAAAGGTGAGTGACTCTAATCAGCATCCATAAGGCCTGTTTTAAATTGTTGTTGGTCAAACCTTCTTCTAGGTTGTATAGCCCTGATGTATCCACTTGCCATACAGAGGTAACTTGTAGTCTTTGTGAAGCTGAACACTATGACACTGACATGTCAAATGTGATAATGGTTACCCATGGTGGACAGTGTTTGGTGGTGCTGCCCAATTAAAACAAGTTTGGAAGCAGGAGTGACATCCACTTCTGTAATAGCTTGCCTCCAGAAACCCTATGAACCTGGAGAAAGGAAGAAAGTCACATATGCAAGTGTCGAGGACTTTCATTCAGAGGGTCACTATGAGTCGCCCATGACTTAACAGCACTTAACAACAACAACAATAGATTTACTATCTTCTTCTTTGTAGATGGAACAGAGGTATTAAAAAATAATAAATGCAAACTCAAAAATAGTACATTTCCTTATAATTTTATTCTGCTTTTTCTTTGGATCCCTTTAATTCATGTCTCTTAGTCTATTTCTGTAAAGTCAAACTACAGAAAAGTACATACACCATTTGGAAACTCACTTTAATATGTTACTTAGATACACATGTTAGGAACTATAGGATCACAGTTTAAATTGGATTCTGTTGCTAAGGAAATAGGGCAGCTTTGGGATTTTCCTTTGGGAGTCATGACCACGAAGTGGAAAAAAAATCTATTAAAATATTTGAGTAGGAGAAAGCTGTGTAAGATGCGACGTAATTGTATTTCTGTGCTGGCAAGTTAATATTTATAAGCTTCTGTAGCCTTTTCCTGCCTGTGGTATAAATATTGTTTCACAAGTCTTTTTCAGTAGGTTTGATCACATTTCGAGGCATGTGGGGGTGGTCGGAGAACTGAAATATAAACACAAAGCATACTTGTAAAACATTTCACTAAACAATCTAAAGATGACAGCAGTGGAGCTTGATAGGTAATGCTGCAAGGTTTTAGGTAGACAGACCTTCCTTCCACAATCAGAGAGTGGGCTTTGCAGGAGAAAGTCTTTGCTTGTGTCAATCCTCCTGGAAAATTGTCTCCAGGAAGAGCAGCCAAGAAGTTAATTTGTGGAATCTATTTTGTTTCTCCATTTACAAGGAAACATTATGCGTGTCTGAGATAACCTTCAATTCAAACCTTGACAGGTTTCTTCTACATGACTGAGGCTGACAGTGAGAAAGGCAAGTTTAGTATTTGCCAGGAAAAGCTCTGCCTGGCCAGAGAAGCTGATGGAGCCTTTTTACGTGCATGTATAATTGTGTGTTGAGCCATAGCTACTCATAAAAGTGAGAGTGTTCTCTCCCAGACGGAGTCTTTAACCAAATTCAGTGTTCTTGTTAGAGCTCAACTTGTCTTCTAAAAACAGCTGCAGCCTGACTGTAGGAAGTACCTTGTCTCTGCACACAGAGCCCAAACAGTGCTAAAAAAGGAAATGAAACATCTGGTAATAAACTCTCTGAAGCTTTGATGCCAGCTTTTAATCAGTAACCAGTGTCAGGATAGTGCTGGCAACTATGTCCTCTCCCCCATGGGCCTCATTAACCAGATGAGCCATGGCACAGAGGAGGAAAACAAAGCCACTTACATGAGGGACGTCATGATCTTTCCGGACAAACCCTTGATTTTTCCTTTGGCTTGAAGGAAAATGAATAAGATGGAAATAAAACTTCAGTAAGAAGATGGAAGAAAATCACTGCCCAAGTAAACTTGAAGCCAGAAGGATCTCAACTGTTTGGAAATAAAATTAATGAGTGCTTGCAAGTTTATTTTTATCAAATGTTGCCTACAAAACACTCACTATATAGGTGAAGAGATTAATCATTTGGCTATTTCCATTTCTGACCATAATAGTAATGAGATGAGGAAGAGAGATTCAGGCACAAAGAATGGGTATATAATCTCAATGTTTGGTTGTTGTGTTTTGTTGTGTTTTTTTTTTTATTTAGTTTGACATTTTAAATTTTAGTTTGTAATGGTTTATTTACAAAGTTCCCATACATTGTTTTCTACATCAGATCTTTTTTCTTCCCTCCATCCATCAAATTGTGTGACCCAATGGAAGTTCTACATCAAGAAGACCAAGATTCTCACCCCTGGGCCAATTGACAGCACCGTGATAGATGGAGAAGAGATTGAGGTTGTTAACAATTACAGCTTGCTCAGCTCCACAATCAACATACGTGGGACTGGCAGTCAAAAAATGAAAGACAAATTGCACTGGGAAAATCTTCTGTCAGGGACCTCTCCAGAGTGCTGAAAAGCAACAATATCAGTATAGAGACTAAGGTACTCCCAATCCAGGCCAAGGTCTTCACGATTACTTGCTACACATCAGAGAGCTAGACAATGACTAAAGATGACAAAAGAAGAATTGATGGCTTTGAATTGTAGTGCTGCAGAGGAGTCTTGAACATACTATAGACTGCCAAGAAAACAAATAGGTCTGTTTTAGAGAGGGTGAAACCAAGTTTTTCCTTGGAGGCTAGGATTTTGAAGCTCCATCTCACATACTTTGGGCACATGTCCAGGAGATACCAGTTCTTGGAGAAGGATGTCATCCTTGGAATGTGGAGGGAGAGTGCAAGAGAGAAAGAACCCAGATGAGATGGATTGATACAGTAACTGGGGCAACAGGGGTTGGTTCATCAAGTCAGTGAGACTGATTCAGAACAGGGTAGAATTCAGAGCTTCTGTATATAGGGTAGGTATGGGTCATAGGAGACTCGATGGCACATAACAATACAATAATGATTATCGCGCTACGCCCTGCCACCCACCTATCCTCAGCCTTTTGTGGTTCTTTTAAGAGATCTCTTAGAGTATTCTTTATTTGAGAAAATGGACCTGTATTTTATTTTTCCCTTGTGTGGTTGAAAAGACCAAAAGTTGATTTTATGAGCCCTTTAGGTTAATGTTTCTACATTTTGTTTTAAAATTTATAAAGCTAGTTACCTTATATGTAAGTAGTTCTGAGGACACATGATAAACTCTCAAAATTCTTTCTAATATGTACTTAAAATATCCCAGACAAAAGATTAGTTATTGCTGTTGTTAGGTGCCATTGAATCTACTCTGACTTATAATGATTTTTTTTGTAGAATAGTTTAAGTTCTAATGTGTGCTAGATCCAAGAACATGGTATTTTCAGTTGTTTCCTATGCCTCTGAAAGTTGTACAATGAATAAAGAAGACCAAGAAGGAATTGCTGGTTTTGAACTGTAGTGTTCAAGACAAGTATTGAATATGCCAGGGACTCCGAAAAGAGCAATCAAATCTGTCTTGGAGGAAGTATGACCAGAGGACTCTTTAAAGAAAAATATGACGAAACTTTACCTCACTTTCTTTGGACATGTTGTAAAGAGGGGCCAGTGTTTGGGAAAAGATATCATACTGGTAAAGGTAGAGTGGCATCAAAAGACAGCTGCCCCTCGGTGAGCTGCACTGACACAATGATTACACCAATGGCTTTGACCATGAAGGAGATTAGGAGTCTGCACTATAGGGCAAAGTTCAGAGCTGTTTTTGTAACATTGCTATGCACTAACATCAATTCCACAGCACCTAACAATGTAGAATGTTGTTGTTATGTGCCGTCGAGTCGTTTGCAACTCATAGCAACCCTATGTACAACAGCCCTAAACCCTGCTCTGTACTGTGCCAATCTCATTGCCTCTGACACACCCATCCCGATTACCCAGTCACTGAATCAATCCACCTCATAGAGGGTCTTCCCCTTCTGCGCTGTCCTTCTACTCTACCCAGCATGATGTCCCTCTCCAAAGACCTGTCTCTCCTCACAACATGTCTAAAGTATGTCAGACGAAGCCTCAGAATCCTTGCCTCCAAGGAGCAGCCTGGTTTAACCCTCTCTAGGATGAAATATTTCCCAGTCCGGAGCCATTCCCAGAATTCTTACCATCCTTAAACATAGTATTGAAGCCATTCTATCAGCCCATTTTTTTTTGAGGAATTTCTTCTTTTTTTACTCACCTCTACTTTGCTGAGCACTATGTCCTTATCCAGGCTTCTCTGGATAACTTGCACAAAGCATGAGAGGCAAACTTTCCCCATCTGCCCTTCTAAAGAACATTCTGACTATGCTTTCTCCAAGACAGATTTGTTTGTTCTTCTGGAAGTCCGTATTACATTCATTATTTTTCACCAGCACTAAAATTCAAAAGCAGTAATACTTTTTGGTCTGGTCCAAACTTTCATGTGCATATGAGGCAGTTGAAAATACCATGTCAGGTGACCTTAAAATACCCCAAGGAAAGGATTAGCTATCGTAATAGAAAAATATCAATGGCAGAGAAGGCACTCAGTGATGCTAGTATGAACAACAACAAAAAGAAATCATCTATATCTGTGAGAAGAACATCTTTCTACAAATAAAGTTTTATGACCACTCAAGAAAGCTAGTCCATTTTTCAATCCCACCAAGAATGTATGGGAAATCTCACCTCTCCACATCTTCTCCAACATTTATTGCTTGCTGCTCTGCTAAACTTTGTCACTGTTACTAGGATGAGATCGTATTTCTTTGTGGTTTTTATTTGCATCTCTCTTATTGTCATTGATTTTGAGCATTTCTTCTGTTGGCCGTGGCATTTCCTCAAAAAGCTGGACACAGAAACTCTGTATGACTTAGCTATTCCACCACAAGAAATATACCCCAAGGAAGTTAGAACTCAGACAGAAACATAGATTTGTACACCAATGTTCATAGCAGCATTATTCATCATTGCAAGAACTTGTAAACAGCTCAGATGTCTAACCACAGCCAAATGGATTGAGAAATTGTGGTACATTCACACAATGGGATACTATGCAGGATTCAGGAGCAATGATTTTGAAAAATACTGCATAATTAGGAGAGACTGGAGAGTATAACTGAGTGAACTAATGCAGTCTCATAAGGACAAATACCGCATAAGACCATTATTGTAAAAATAGAAGAATAACCAGTAAAACATATATGGGGACCCAAGGGGAGAGAGGGTTGAGAGCATAATGGTGAGGATGAAAAGGGGGAAAATCACATGGTTGCACAATTTGGTGGATTGAGGGAAGGAATAAAAGAAATGAGAAAGATCTGGTGGGGACCCAAAAGACAGGGTAATAGTCCAATGGTGATTAATTTATTAAAGCATAATGAGTAAAAAAGATTGTATGAAATACAATGTGAATGAAGAATTGTGTGAAACACAATGTATATGAACTTTGTCAGTGAAGAAACAAAAAAATGAGGGTTTTTTTGTTTTCAAAGGAAAGCTATATTAAAATATTCCAGTTAGGGACCTCTCCAAAGTACTGAAGAGCAATGGTGTCTCTCTGGAGACTAAGGTGTGTTTGATACAGGCCATGGTCTTCACAATCACTTGTTAGGCATCAGAGAGTTGGACAGTGACCAAGGAGGATAGAAGGAGAATTGATGCCTTTGAGCTGTGGTGCTGGGGAAGAGTATTGAGAATACCATGGACTGCTAGGAAAACAAACAGATTTGTCCTGGAAAGGGTTAAACCGGGTGGCTCCTTGGAGGCAAGGATTCTGAGGCTCTGTCTAACATACTTTTGACATGTTGTGAGGAGTGACCGGTCCTTGGAGAAGGACATCATGCTTGGGAGGGTGGAGGGACGGCGCAGAAGGGGAAGGCCCTCTATGAGGTGGATTGATTCAGTGACTGGGATAATCAGGATGGGAGTGTCAGAGACAGTGCGATTGGCACAGGACAGAGCAGAGTTAGGGCTGTTGTTTAGGTCGCTATGAGTCACAAGTGACTCGATGGCACATAACAACAACAACAACAACAACAACAACAGCAAAGTAATATTGCTTATGTTTGCTTTAGCCAGAGTACATTCTGGTTAACTAGTCACTCAGTAGTTTAATTATTTTTACCCAGGTTGATAAGGTTTTTTCTTCTTTTTTAAATTGTGAGTCATAATTGAATCTTACCTTTTGTCAACTTGATCATCATTTTATTTTGTGGCTGTTCTTTAAAAAATAATTATAATAATAATCACTGTTATTATTCAGTCACTCACGGCTCTTGAATCAGAAATGACTCAGCCTAGAAACCTATTCTTTGGTTTACAAGACATTAAATTGCATGCTCATCTTTCTCCCAGGGAATCACTGATGGATTTGAACTGCCAGAGAGGCTGACCTTAGTTGTAACTCATTGTTGTTGTTGTTATGTGCCATTGAGTCTCCTGCAACTCATAGCGACACTATGTGCAGTAGCTCTGAAGCCTTCCCTGTCCTGAGCCAGTTTCACTGATTCCAACACACCTATCCCCATTGCCTCAGTTACTGTATCAGTCCATTTCATGCAGGGTATTCTTCTCCTGCTCTGTCTCTCTCCTCTTCTGAGTATGATATCCTTTTCCAAGGACTGGTCCCTCCTGACCATGTACTCAAAGTATGTGAGATGGAGCTTCAAAATCCTCCAAGGAGAAACTTGGTTTCATCCTCTCCAAAACAAACCTATTTGTTTTCTTGGTGGTCGATGGAATTTTCAAGACTCTTCTCCACCACCACAGCTCAAAGGCATCGGATTTTCCTTTGTCATCCTTAGTCATTGTCCAGTTAGCTCTCTGATGCAAAGCAAATAATTGTGAAGATCATGGCCTGCATCAGGTACTTCTTAGTCTCTAGACTAACATCATTACTTTTTAGTAGTCTTGAGAGGTCTTTGACAGAAAATTTTCCCAGTGCAATTCGCCTTTTGATTTTCTGACTGCCAGTTCCAAGTACATTGATTGTGGAACTGAGCAAGCTTTTATTGGTTTTTTATTTTTCCTACTAGTTTATTTACAAAATTCAAATACAAATTTGAACAAATTCTTTCAATTTCCCTCACCCTCCCCATTAATTTGAACAACCCATTGATTAATGCCTCCTTCCCCCTCACAACCACATCCCTCTGCTCCCACCCCTCCTGGGTCCTTATAATCATTCTACAGTAATGGTTTTATACAATATTTATCCTTATGTGACTGATGTAGTTCACTCAGCATAATGCTCTCCAGTCCCTTCCAGGTTAGGTAATATTTTACAAAGTTCTTGCTCCTGCGAGCTGCATAGTATTCTATTGTGTGAATGTACCATAATTTCTCAATCCATTTGTTTGTGTTTGGAGATTTGGGCTGTTTCCATGTTCCTGCTCTGGTGAATAATGCTGTTATGAACATTGGTGTACAAGTCTCAGTTTGTGCCTCAGTTCTCATATTCTCAGGGTATATTTCAAGTAGTGGAATAGCTGGGTCACGTGGATTTCTATGTTCAGCTTTTTGAGGAAGCAGCAAATTGCCTTCCAGAATGGTTACACCATTCTACAATCCCTCTGACAACGTATGAGTTCCTTTCTCACCACATCCTCTCAAGAATCTATCACTTGCTGCCCTGTTAAACTTTGCCACTCTTACTGGAGTGAGGTAGTATTCCATTTGCATCTCTCTTATTGCCAGTGATTTGGAGCATTTCTTCATGTGTCTATTTACCATTTGAATATCTTCCTCTGTGAATTCTTTCCATGTCTTTAGCCCATTTTGTATTTGGGTTACCAGTTTTTTTTTCTTGTCGAGGCCCGGGAGTGTTCTGCAAACTTTTGTTATAAGACTCTTGTCTGAGATGGAATCACCAAATATCTGTTACCAGTCTGTAGGTTTTCTTTTCACCCTATTGGGAAAAGTTTTTGATGGGCATAGAGATTTAATCTTCTGATGTACCCATGCATCAATTTATCCTCTTTGTATTGTTCATTTCTGGTTGTATTTGGCAGTGTCTTTATACCTTGGATTAGCACTTGTAAGCTTGATCCCAGCAAGCTGTAATTGTTAACAACCTCAATCTTTTCTCCATCCATCATGGTGCTAACAATTGGCCTAGTGGTGAAAGTCTTTGTCTCCTTGATGTTGAGCTTCAATCCATGTTGAAGACTACAGTCGTTGGCCTTCAGATTTGCCTCAGTTTCAACAAGCAATGTTGTGTCAGCTGCATAACGTAGATGGTTGATGAGTCTTCCTCCAATCTTGATGCAACATTCCTCCTCATAAATCCCACCTTCCTAAAAGGTCTGTTCTGCATATAGACTGAAATGGTATGGTGACAGGATGCATCCCTGACAACTTCTTTCCTGATTTTTTAAAACAAAATTTTATCCTAAGTGTGATTTTAATGAACATTTATAGAGAAATTAGGTTTTAGTTCATTC
>NW_006399829.1:7816083-7829097 GCF_000299155.1 Elephantulus edwardii | reverse complement strand
ATTGTCCCTCCTTTCCCGGCAGAGCATCTGGTGGGTTTGAACCATGCGCCTCTGGGATTGTAGTTGCAGCTCCTTTTCACTAGGCCACTAGAGCTCCCCTAATTCAAGACTTTTAGGAGAAGAATAAGAAGTGTTTTGAGATGCTGTGATAAGGTGAATATGTGTTACCATTTGAAGATACAAATTTGGAGAAACCAGAGAGTAGAATATTATGGCTTGATTTATATCTATTAAAAATATGTGTTATGAATCTGAACCCCTATGTAGAGTATATAATTCCAGTTGGAAATGAGGTCTCTTTGATATTTTTCTTTTATACTGGTTCATTTATAAAGTTCGTATACATTGTTTTTCACACTGAATATTTCACCTTTCTTTCACCTCCCTTTCCTCCAATCATCAAATTGTGTGACTTTATGATTAATGTTCCACCTGGACCATTTTCAGCCCTCTGCTCCTCCTTTCCCCCACTTTGATCCTCGTAACATGTTCTACCATAATGGTCTTATACAGTATTTGTCCTTATGGGACTGAGTTAGTTAATTTAGCATAATGCTCTCCAGTCCCTCCCAAGTTAGGTAGTAATTTACACAATCATTGCCCTTCCAGATGTTGTGTAGTATTCCATCATGTGAATGTACTATAATTTCTCAATCCATTCTATTGTGGGTGGACATTTGGGCTGTTTCCATGTTCTTGAGATGTGAACAACGCTGCTATGAACATTGGTGTTGAAAACTCCATTTGCACTTCAGTTCACATTGTTTTTGGGGTATATTTCAAGTATTGGAATTGGAATAGCTGGGTCATATGCAATTTCTATGTTCAACTCTTTGAGAAAATGCCAAACTGCCTTCCAGAGTAGTTGTAAAATTTTACAATCCCACTGACAATGGGTAACAGTTCCTATCGCTCCATATTCTCTCCAATATTTATTACTTGCTGTTCTGTTAAACTTTGCCACTGCTACTGGAGTGAGATGGTATCTCACTGGTGATTTTGACGTGCATTTCTCTTATTGCTAATGATTTTGAGCATTTCTTCATGTGTCCTATGGCCATCTGAATATCTTCCTCTGTGAAAAGTCTTTCAGTGTCTTTTGCCTATTTTGTAATTGTGTTATCAGTCTTTTTCTTGCAGAGGCGCTGTAGAAATCTGTAAACTTCTGATATGAGACTCTTGTCTGAAATGGTATTGCCAAATGTTCTCCCTCCAATCAGTAGGATTTCTTTTCACTCTGTTGGAAAATGTCTCTTGATATTTTAGTGAGCTAGTATTAGTGCAAGGTGTATCTTTTAGTTTAAGATGTATCTTTTATGTTAATAAGGTGATATTAATGCAGAGTCAATCTCTTTGGAGTTATAATAGCTTACTTTACTAAGAACATAAGCAAGGGCAGATGGAGGAAGATAGATAATCAGTAAGGAAGCAATGAGGAAAAAGGAAGGCCTTCCTATAGAACAGAGAGAGAAAGTCTTCCCCTAGTAATAATGACCTGCATTCAGACTTCTAGCGTCCTAGCCTCCTAAATGATGAGAAAATAAATTTCTGTTAAAAATAGTATTATTCTTTCTGTCATAATAGCTCTTGATAACTATGGGAGAAACCTGTTATGCACTGAAGTTTTCTTTGCTCTAAAGATTCTCACCACTGGACTAATTGGCAGCATCACGATGGATGGTGAAGAGATTGAGATTGTTAACAACTTTAGTCTGCATGGCTTCACAGTCAACACTCTTGGCACCAGTAGCCAGGAAAGCAAAAAACATATTGTCATGGGAAATTCTGCTGTTAGGGACCTTTCCAAAGTACTGAAGAGCAATGATGTCACTCTCGAGACTAAGGTGTGTCTCATACAGGCTATGGTCTTTGCAATAACTTGTTATGCATCCGAGAGTTGGACAATGACTAGGAAGGATAGCAGGAGAATTTATGCCTTTGAGCTGTGGTGCTGGAGAAGAGTATTGAGTGTACCTTGGACTGCTAGGAAAACAAACGGATTCATCCTGGAGAGGGTTAAACCAGGCTTCTCCTTGGAGGCAAGGATTCTGGGGCTTCGTCTGACATACTTTGGACATGTTGTAAGGAGAGACCGGTCCTTGGAGAGGGACATCATGCTTGGGAGGGTGGAGAGACGGCACAAGAGGGGAAGGCCCTCTATGAGGTGGATTGATTCAGTGACTGGGGTAATCGGGACGGGTGTGTCAGAGGCAGTGTGATTGGCACAGGATAGAGAAGGGTTTAGGGTTGTACATAGGGTCACTATGAGTCGCAAGCGACTTGATGGCACATAACAGTAATAACAACAAAGTGCTTGATTTCAGCTCTACTCAGCAGACCAACTCACATATACTTCTAAGCCCTTTTTCCAGTAGGATGGGATATTGTGATCATCAGTGCTATTGATTCCCTGGAGAATACGCACTCTTGCTGGAGAACATGTGCTGGTCAGTACCCCTCATTCTTCTTAGAGAATTGCTGTTCCTTGAGACCATGTAAAAGAAATTTTATGTCTCAAATTGAGGAGAAGTCTCAAATTAGCACTGATGTAGGTGTTTTTTAGACCTCTTTGTTCATTTATTGTCTTTGTCATCATACTATTCCAGAGCTTATGGAACCTGCTTCCTTGGAAGGAATAAAGGTGAGCCTTTGTAGTAACATTCTTATTACTCCAAATGGCTTCCTTAGCCAACATTCTTGACTCTCAACACATGAATGAACAGGAATTTGAAACAAGTTGTATAAAGCAATCATTATGGGATTGTTCAGATTTTCCTACTCCATCAAATTCAAATTGTGCAAGTTTAGCAGTAAAGGTGAGACTCTCTACCAGAGGAAAAGGAAGTTGAAAATGCAGTCCATGTCCTTTGGGCCAGAGATCCCAGCACCACTCACACCAAGACTTATACAAGAGCAGCAGCAGTCTCAGCAGAGAAGTAGAGATCACCACAAGACAACTGACTTGGAACTGCTGCCCCAGAGAGTCACAGCCAGACACCTTCCCCCAAACTTGCTAGAGCACTGAGGGAAGATGCCGAAATTGGCAGGGCTAAGGGAATTTTGTAACACTGACTTAAGCTGTGAATCTGAAGGTCAAAGTACCTAGAAGGATGCAATTAAGATGCATCATAATAGCTAGTAATTGGAATGCAAAATCTGTAAATAAAAATGAAGGACTAATAGATGGGGAAATATGGCATTGGGGTAAAAATGAGGTTTGATATCACATGAAAAAATTTTATACAGTCAATGATTCATTTATTGTCCATCTCCTTAAAGAATTAATATCACAATATATATGGACCTCAACTGATGGAATATAGAGGAATCGTTTACTACATATATGGAATGAGACAGTGGGAAAAGTTTGATATCAACAGTCAAACAAAGCCAGGAGCTTATTGTTGGGCACACTAGCAATTACTCATATGCAAGCTCAAACTGAAGCTGAAAAAAATGAAAACAAGTCCATGAGAGTAAAAACACAACTATGAGATATCATCTCACCCCAGTCAGAATAGCAAAATTTAACAGAACAGCAAGCAACAAATGCTGGCAAGGTTGTGGAGAAACTGGAACCCTTATTCACTGTTGGTGGGAATGTGAAATGGTGCAACCACGTGGAAGGCGGTGTGGCGCTTTCTCAAAAAGTTGCAAATAGAGATACCATTTGACCCAGCAATTCCACTACTGGGAATATATCCCAAAGAGACCATAACTGACATCCAAGCAGATATGTGCATACTCATGTTTATCGTGGCTTTGTTCACAGAAGCAAGGACTTGGAAACAACCCAGGTGCCCATTAACAAATGAATGGGTAGAGAAGCTGTGTTATATTCACACAATGGAATACTATGCTGCATTGAAAAACAAGGAACTCATGCAATATTGTTCAAAATGGGTGAGCCTGAAGGACATTATACTGAGTGAGATATCTCAGTCTCAAAAGGACGTATATTGCGTGGTGTCACTGCTGTAAAATGGGACTGATATCAGGCTGGGGGTTAAAGGAACTGTCCAAAGGCCAGGCAAGGTACTTGTTACTCAATATAAAGCAAACCTGATCATTCCTTTCATCTACCTGTTCCACCTTATTCCAGAGGACCTAGTATTCCCCAGGCTCAAAGAAGAAAGGGGCTGGCGTAATTCAAGGCTATCCAATTTTCTGTAGCCTAAAGGAACGGAGAGGAGAATTCATTTCTGAGCTGTGCGAAGCCTTGTGCACTTGGACTGTCTGTCTTCTGAGGTTTGTCAAAGCCCACAGCTTCTTCCCCTTGAGCTTTAGAACGACACTTCACTTCAGAAAGCAGCCAAAAGAAAGATGGAGGCATGGTGGGAATTATGATAGGCCTTGAAGGAGGTGTGGCAATCTACTTCGCTTACAACTACCACAGCCAATCAGCAGGCTCCATGACTACTTCCTCTGCCAAGAGATGGCCCATGTAACAGCATCATCAGATGTCACCAACAGTGCACCAGTAACTGAGGCCAATCAGCGAGCTATATGACAACTTCCTCTGCCGGGAGACAGACCCTTCCTCCCCAGTCATCTAAAAAGCCAGTTCTTCTTCACACAACATGTGAACTTCTCTGACCTGTCCTTCCTGTCTCTCTTTCTTCTTTGGCCCTGGGCCGTGAACCTGTCCTGAGAGCCTGAGAGCCCTAATAAAAGCTTCTTTGTTAAAAAAAAATATTCATTTTAATGAAAGTTTACAGACAATTTGGATTTCCATTCATTTGTTCATTGTAAAAAAGAAAAAAAGTAAGAGAAAAAAGAAAAAAGGAATCTCTCAACTGAATCTGAAGACCATTTCAAGAAGGAATTTGATGTATTGAATAATAACCAATGACCAGATGAGTTTAAGGATGACATCAAGAACGTCATACATGAAGAAAACAAAAAGATCATTACAGAGAAAGCGAAGAATAAGTCAGGAATCTGTCCTTGGGGTGGTGTAGAGGGTGTAGGGTACAAGCTATAATTGTCAGAGTCATGACAAGACAAGAAATGAAAAAGTTTCTTCCTCTCTTTTACCAATTATTGATGGAAAGAAGTGTAGATGAAATTGTAACCAAAAGAGGACTTATGCTTCCAGAAAGCCATCAAGGAGAAATATTGTGAGCAACAGCAGTAGCTGCTGGATTTGGATCTAAGGGAAAGGATGAAGAGATTAAAATAATTAGTGTGGAAGTTGGAGACAAAGTTCTGTTTTTAGGAAGTGCAGGCAGCAAAGTAGTTACAGACAAGGATTATTTCTTATTTAGAGACAGTGACACTCGGGACGTCTCATATGGCATCAGATGAAACTGTCCTGAACTGATGTTCTGAAAGCTTTCATCATGCAAATAATTTTCATGTCCAGAGGCAAGGACGGTGATGCTTCATCTCGCATACTTTGTAAATGTTGTTGTTTGTACCATTGAATTGGACTGACCCATAGCTGACCCTCCAGTGGGTTTTCAGAGGCAGTAAAATTCATGGGGAGAGATTACTTGTCTTTCTCCTGTGGAGCAGCTATTGGATTTGAACCGGGTACTTTATGTTGACAGCACAATTCCTTACCACTAAACCGCCAGAGCTTCCTGGGCCTGTTCTTTGGAGAGACTATACCTTGGGAGGGAATATACTGCTTGGGAAGGTAGGGGATCAGCAAAGGAGATCCTCAGAGAGATTGACACAGTGACTGCAGCCATAGGCTCCAATATGTCAGAGATGAGGAAGATGGTACAGGATACCACAGCCATCAGATCTATTGTTCATAGAGGTTAATAGAGTCACACTTGACTCAGAAGCATCGAACAACAACAATGACATCCAAACTCATTTTCACTGTTTTCAAATTTAGTTTATCTGTACTTATTCCAAAAACATGTAAATAAAAAAAAAATGAGTGTTAGAAATGACTCTACAATGTGTTGTTGCTGTTGTTAGGTGCCCTTGAGTTGAGTAAGGCAAATAGTCACTCTAAGAACAGCGAACTTGAATCCTGGGCCATAGTCATCATCTCTGACACCTTGAGCCATTGCTGCAGTCACTGTGTGACTCCATCTCATCCAGGTCTTCCTCTTTTTTTGCTGACCCTCCGTCTTTGCAAGCAGGATATTTCTCTCTAAGGAATGGCTTTTCTAGTCACATGCTCAAAGTATGTTAGATGGAGCTTTGTCATCTTTGCCTCCAAGGAGCATTCGAGGGAAAGGCTAAAACGAAAGGAAGAAATAATGAAGTGAGAGGGCTAAACAGAAGATTTCATAGAGCTGTTGTACATAGGGTCGCTATGAGTCGCAGGTGACTCAACTACACATAATAACAACAACAACAATCATTTATAGATTATAAATTATTAGAGTAAAATGTACGAAGACTTGGAGCTAGAAAACCAAAAGGAGAGCATTCACTAGATATTTTTCAAGAAAGAACTGAAGAAGAAATATCTTGGGAGAGTTTGAAGAGTGTTATACTAAGTGAACTAACTCAGTCGCATAAAACAAACACTGTATAAGGCTGTTATTGTAGAAATAGAAAGACAACTATTAAAATATATATGTGTCAGAACTGGTTTTGACAAGCTCTGTGGCAATGGGACAATTAAAACAGACTTTCAAGGGAAAAAGAAGAAGAAAAAGAGAAATGAACTGGGTGGGGGGGGTGTAGTAAAATAGTGCAACAAGGAATGAATGTAAATCCAAAATCTCTGTAAATGTTCATTAAAATTAATAAAATAAAATTAACAAAAGAAAACAAAAAAAAGTATATGTAGATCCAAGAGAGTAGAGGGTAAGATCAGAGGAATAAAGATGCAACAAGGGAGTAATCATAGGGTCACACAATTTGATGGGTAGGGGGAGGGGTGAGTAAAGGAATCAGGAAAAAATAAAAATGTTATTTAAAAAATGAATGTATAAATGATTGTTGTTCTTGTTATTATGAGTAGTTGAGTCACCTGAGACTCATAGCTACTCCATGTACAACAGCCCTGAACTCTGCCCTATCCTGTGCCAATCTCCCTGAATCTGACACACTTACCCCAATTACCCCAATCACTGAATCAATCCACCTCATAGAGGGTCTTCCTCTCCTGCGCTTCCCACTACCCTCCCAAGCATGTCATCTTTCTCCAAGGACTGGTCCCTCCTTGCAACACATCCAAAGTATGTCAGATGTAGCCTCAGAATCCTTGCTTCCAAGGAGCAACCTGATTTCAGCTCTCTAGGATGAACTTGTTCGCTTTCCTAGCAGTCCATGGTATACTCATTACTCCTCTCCAACACCACAGCTCAAAGGCATCAATTCTCCTTCTATCCTCCCTAGTCATTGTCCAGCTCTCTGATGGATAGCAAGTGATTGCAAAGACCATGGCCTGTATCAGGCACATCTTAGTTTCAAGAGTGACACCACTGTTCTTCAGCACTTTGGAGAGGTCCCTAACAGCAGACTTTCCTATTGCAATACATCTTTTAATTTCCTGGCTGCTGGTACCTAGAGTGTTCACTGTGGAGATGGGGGGGTGGCGGGGGAAATCTAATTGTAATAACAAAAGTCTCTGTGGACAAAATATTGAGAAACACAGGAAGCATCAATGATAGAATACAATCACTGTACCTAAAATAATTGATTGATGTTTGATAATTTTAAGTGTTAGTGTGTGATCAATGGAACAATAGGATTAGGTGTGTTACAGTCAGACTGGTTTAGGATAGGGCAAGGTTCAGAGTTACTGTACAAAGAGTCACTATGAGTTTCAGTCAATTAGATGGTATGTAACAACAACCACCACAGTATATGCTCAATAACAAAGGATAGTGAGAAAGAATTCCTGGATGCTGTGAAGACAGTGACAAAAAATTGGGTTCCAGAAATTAATGAAATAACAATTGAACTGTTTTAAAAAACAAATTCAGCCCTGGAGGCATTCACCTGTCTGGCTAAGAAATTTGGAAGAGAGTTATCTGGCCAACCGACTTGAAAAAAACCCATATGTTGTGCCCATTTAAAAAAACAAAACAAAACAGTGATCCAACAGAATACAGAAATTATTGAATAATATTATTATCACACACAAATAAAATATTGCTGCAGATAATTTTAAAAATTACTGGAGTAGTACATCAGGAAGGATATTCCAGAAATTCAAGTTGGTTTCAGAAGATGCTGTGTAACAAGGGACATCACAATTGCTGATTTCAGATGGGTCTTGGTTCAAGTAGAAAACATCAGAAATATACTTACTTGTGTTTTATTGACTAGTCAAATGCAAATTAATTATGGACAACAGTGAAAAGAATGAGAATCCCAGAGCACTGAACTGTGTTTATGGGGAGCTTTTACGTGGAGCAAGAAGCAGTCACTGAAGAGAATAAGGGGATACTATGTGCTTTAATGTACCATGTACTACATGTATACGACATGCTTGACTGTAACATTGACTGCCAAGAAAACAAACAGATTCATCATAGAGAGGATTAAACCAGGCTGCTCCTTGGAGGCAAGGATTCTGGGGCTTCGTCTGACATACTTTGGACATGTTGTAAGGAGAGACAGGTCTTTAGAGAGGGACATCATGCTGGGTAGAGTAGAGGGACAGTGCAGGAGGGGAAGACCCTCTATGAGGTGGATTTATTCAGTGACTGGGGTAATCGGGATGGGTGTGTCAGAGGCAATGAGATTGGCACAGGATAGAGCACAGTTTAGGGCTGTTGTACATAGGGTCGCTATGAGTCGCAAACGACTCGACAGCACATAACAACAACAACAACAACAACATGCTTTAAAATTAGGTGAAACGTGTCAGTATTGTATCTTTTCTCCAGACTGACTCAATCTGTATGTTTACCAAATAATCCAAGAGACCAGATGATTTGAAGAAGAATGTGACATCATTGGAAGAAGATTCAATAACTTGCATTAACCAGTTTGCATAACCTTGTTGCTAAATGTGAAAGGAACTTAAAGTTTTTCCTGAAGATCAAAGATCAAAGCCTTCAGTATAGTTTACACCTCAACATTAAGGAAAAATATAGTTCTTCACCACTGGACCAATAGGCAGCATCATGGTAAATTAAGAAAAGATTGAAGTTATCAATCTGAATGAATGAAGCTGTTTCATTTTAACTGGATATACAATTGGCAGCATCAGGATGGATGGTGAAGAGACTGAGATGGTTCACAATTTTAGTCTGCTTGGCTCCACAGTCAACACTCTTGGCACTAGCAGCCAGGAAATTAAAACATGTATTGCAATGGGAAAGTCTGTTATTAGGGACCTCTCCAAAATACTGAAGAGCAATGGTGTCTTTCTGGAGACTAAGGTGCGTCTTATACAGGTCATGGTCTTTGCAATCACTTGTTATACATCAGAGAGTTGGACAATGATGAGGGAGGATATAAGGCAAATTGATGCCTTTGAGCTGTGGTGCTGGAGAAGAGTATTGAATACACCATGGGCTGCTAAGAAAACAGACAGATTCATCCAGGAGAGGGTTAAACCAGGCAGCTCCTTGGAGGCAAGGATTCTGAGGCTTTGTCTGAAATACTTTGAGCATGTTGTAAAGAGGGACTGGTCCTTGGAGAGAGACATCATGCTTGGGAGGGTGGAGGGACAGCGCAGGAGGGGAAGACCCTCTATGGGGTGGATTGATTCAGTGACTGGGGTAATCGGGATGAGTGTGTCAGAGACAGTGAGACTGGCACAGGACAGAGCAGAGTTTAGAGCTGTTGTACATAGGGTCGCTATGAGTCACAGGCGACTCGATGGCACATAACAACAATATACAAGCAATATTCATGGAAACAGAAGCCATGATAGCATACACAATTCTGAAAAATCAAAATTTAATTTTCACTGAGCAAATTGGCTACTAAAGCTTTCTTTAGAGAGCTGAATAACATGAATGCCATTTTAAAGTCTAAGGTATACCTGAATCAAATCTAGATATCATCAATTGCTTCATGTCTATGTGAATGTTGGGCAATGAGTAAGAAAGAATGAAGAAGAATCAATGCCTTTAAATTGTGGTGTTAACAAAGAATATTTGCTATATCATGGGCTGCCCAAGGAACAAATATGTCTTGGAAGTGCAGCCAGACAGGTTCTAGGAAGTAAGGATGGTGGGACTTTGTCTTGCATATTTTGGTTATGTTATCAAGAAGAGCCATCCCTGGAGAAGGAAATCATCCTTGGAAAAGCAGGGAATCAATGAAAAGAGAGGAAACCCCTCAATGAGATGAACTGATGCAGCGACTGCAACAATGATCTTAAATATAGTGGATTTTATAAAGACAGTACAGGATCAGGGTAGGTTTCAATCTCCTGGGGTCACTATGGATCAAATCTAACTCAATTGTACCTAATAACAACAGAAGCAATGCTAAGGGGGGGAGAGACTGGTAATATGGTTATGATAAATAAAATATGGAGATACTGTTATGAGTATTTATTTGATAGCAATTAGTTTTGTTTTCTTTGAGTTACTCTGGCCAAAGATCTTTTGCATTTACTAATGTCTTTCCTTCACACCTAATAGTCAGCAAATCACCTACTCAGTCAGCAAATACTGTTGTGTGCCATTGACTCAGAACCCACGTATAGCTGATCTTACGTGGTTTTTCAGAGGCTATAAATCACATAGGAGGAGATTGCCCATCTTTCTCCTGTGAAACAACTAGTATTTAAAAGGGAGTGCTGATGGCCTAGAAGGATTGTAATTCTCCCTCAAAGATTCAATAGCGGTTGAGCAGTTAATAACTTCTCATATTTTTTATAGGGCCTGAGAGTCAGAAGAAGTTTTGTTTTTAATCTCAAAATGTTGAAGTTGTAACTGAAGCACATGTGAAAAAGTATTTAGTTAAGTGCCTAGTAAATGGTTATTGTTCTTGTTGTTGTGTCCTGTAGAGCTGGAACCGACCCTCTGCTGACCCTCCAGTGGGTTTTTAGAAGCAGTTGATTGCATGGGAAGAGATTGCCCATCCTTCTTCTGTGGAGCAGAAATGAGTGCCTTCTGGATAGCAATGCAGCTTCCTGCCACTAGGCCACCAGAGTTGCCCTAGTAAATGAAATCTATTCTTTTTATGCCTCATGCACTTTCTGAAATCTGATGGTCTAGCGGTAAGGAGTTGCATAGCCAACTGATAGACAAGTGGTTCAAATCCACTAGCTGAAAGAAGGACCATTTCCTTATGTGTGATTTACAGTCTTTCAAAACCCACTGGTCAGTTCATTCACTGGTCAAACCTACAGCTCTGACTTGATTTCAGTTCCACAACATATAACAGCATGCACTTGCTACTTAACAGTGAGATTTATTTTCAAGCATGTGAACAGACATGAAATAAGAGAGAGACTGCTCACCACTACAAAACTGCTCAGAACATTTTTTCAGGGAGTGATCCATGTGTGCTTGTTGACAGTAACTATCATTTGGGGATAAGAATCATTCACTTTCTTCCTGATTCACTGCACTATCACTTCCCTTCATTTTCCTTTTCATGTTTCTTGACTATAAATATGTAATCTAATGGTGCTTCCACTTAAATAGCTCCTTTAATGCTGAAATTTTTCAAAGTGCTTTTCAGTCATTCATTAATTAGGCAGATCCACCCATTTTTTCTAGAGCGTATCACTGAGACATCTGGAGAGCTTTGGGGAATAGGAAATTCCCCATGACTCCTTCAAGGCAGTAGAGAGACAGCCTCAAATTTCAGTGCATCAAGTAGAGAAAGAGAAAAGCTATTTTAGGAATTCAATTTGTTAACATTGCTTTACTAATTTTGTTTCTTTGCAAATGCCCATCGGAAGCTCATGTGTTGATCAGGGTCTGTCTTGACAATTTGTTCCTTCTGCATCTCTACTTTAACTATCTTTCATTTTGAACTTTGACTTGACGGATTCTGCTTTCTAATACCACCTTCACCTCTATTACTTCGTATCTTGACACAATTCTATCAGGCTGAGTGTTCCATTTGCCCTTAACTAGGTGGGACTGATCTTTAGATAACTTCCCAACTGAATGAAAGAGTCTAGTTATAAATGAATGGAAATCTTGATAGGACTAGAGCTTTGGATGTCAATCTGAGCAGGGAATTTGGCTTTAATAAATGAGACATATTTAGTTGAAGAATTTCCACTGCATCATTATAGTGAGTAAAGACAGTTAAGTTCTGGAGATTGTATATCCGGAACTTAAGCAGACTCTCCTGCTGGGAAGCTATCTATCATCAGAACCTGATCTTTTCTGTTCTTGAAGGTGATGAGAGACAAATAGCTGCCTTCCTTGACTTGCACAGTGGTTGAGGAAGTAATAGGATCTTTCACAACTGTAGAGAAAGTGTCTCTCTTAAGAAATTTATTATAGAAAAAGAGCATGTGATCATTTCTACACTCCCTGCAGGACTCCTTACCTCAAGATTGTGTGGAACTCCTTTATTTCCTCATTTGGTTTACATCTTTACTCAAATGCCTTTGTCTTTCCCTCTGTCATTCTTTGTGGCACAATGCAACCTTTTTTGCACTTCATATTTTTATGAAGTGCCCAGAATACTCCTAAGAAGTGAGAATAAGACTTCATCTTGCTTACTTCAGATGAATAACTACAGAAGGGCATCATAGTATAAGGAAGTATAGCAAAAAAGAGAAATATCCTCGATTAGGTGGATTGATACAGTGACTGTAGAAAAGATGGTACAGAACCAGGCAGTATTTCATTCTATGGTACACAGATTTATGTGAGTTAAAATTGACTTAAGTCCATGTAATAGCACAAACTAGGTTAATTATCTGTCTCCTCACCTGGAATGTGATCTTGTGATCTCTATGAGAGCAGGGATTTGGCATGTACATTGCCTCAACTGCAGTCAATAATTGTCCAAAGTGTTGGAGTTGGATGATTGTCTTAGTTTGGATTCTATAAACAAGAAAATCCTGTAAAATTCACACACACAAAGACACAGACACAGACACCCACAAACACACACACACAGACACACACACAGAGACTCACACACATACACACAATCACC
>NW_006399829.1:7808151-7815719 GCF_000299155.1 Elephantulus edwardii | reverse complement strand
GTTAGATACCGTGCCAAATGCGATAATGGTTACCCATGGTGGACACTGTTTGGTTGAGCTCCCTGATCAAAGCAAGTTTGGAAGTGGGAGCGGCATGCACTTCTGAAATAGCGTGCCTATGCTGGCACACAAGATTACAGGCTGGGAAAACTGCAGGCTGAAGAGTTCTGTTAGCTTTCATTCATGAACTAAAGATCACGCAATGAGAAAAGAAAGAGAAACTGACTTTGACTCCAGAAAGCCTGAAATTCAGGATGATTTGACATTCTATTTTGTGTTTTCTCCTTTTTTATTAAGATTCTCCTATAGAATTTTTAGTAAGAATGTTCAGTGATGGCCAAAATGATCAGAGAGAGAGAGAGAGGGAATGAGAAAGAGAACGTGAGAATAAAGGAAATAAAGTAGGAGCAGGAGAGTGCTTTGCTAGTACCTACATACCAGAGGCCAACCACAGCTCTAAGCAAAGGCTACTTTCAACTGATTGGCTGCTCCCATCAAATCACAAATAGAAGGCTGTTGCATAGCATCTGTTAAATGTCTAAAAATCTTAGCCTATCCAGGTTGATACATTATATTAATCATCACTATGAATTTGAAGGAGTTGGTGGAAAGGGCTTAGCTTCAAATAGATTTTGAAAGTCAGTTTCTTCCTGTCAGAGCCTAGTTTTAGAGACTGTAGTAATGAGAAGAATGATCACAGTCTACAAATACTCTAAGGAATTTCTTAAATTTAGCCATCTGAATGTCGTCTTTGGTGAAGTGTCTGTTCATATCCTATGCCCATTTTTCTATCGGATTATTTACCTTTATCTTGTTGTGGTGCTCAAGTATTTTATAAATTCTGGATATAAGTCCCTTATCTGGTATGTCATTACCAAGTACTTTGTCCCAGATGGGCAAATCTCCTGCTCTGTGAGTAACTGCGTCTGAAAACCTGCTGGAAGGTCAGCTGTGGGTTCATTCTGACTTGACACAACAACAATTATTATTGAAAATATATCCATTACACAACATTCGGTAGTTCAACTCTTTACAGCTATGCAATTTACTGACATCGGTGATAGTAATCTGCTGTGCAATTATCACCTTAACCAATGTCAATTTTTAATCTCAAGTAACCTCCATCTTCCAGTAATAAGCTTTTGCCTCTTCGCACTTCCTTTTCTAGTCCTCTTATATAAGTGAGGTCATAAATATGTGTGCTTTTGTCACTGACTTATTTCAATCAACATCGTGTCTTCCAGCTCTGTATATACTGTAGGATGTATCAAGATTTTGTTTATTCTACTGCTTGAGTATGACAGAAAGATAGGCAGTCTCCTTCCATGTAATTTACAGCCTCTGAAATCCTGCTTCAAGATCAGCTATGAGTCAGTTCCAATTTGACAACAAAAAAAAAAATAAATAAAAAATGAGTATCTTCTACTAGGATTTAAGGTCATGAGAACAGGAAGGTTTATTTTTACTATTTTTAGCCCTTAGTCCCTAGAAACGTACCTGGCAAGTAATAGGTATTTACTGATATTTTTGAACAAATGTATGAATTCTTAGACCACTTAGAACAGCTCATGCCCAGTGTATTCAAGCTATTTTACAACAATTTAGTCCCATTTAAAACATAATGAGGTGCTTTACACATCCATTGTGAGAAAAATTTATCAGACAGAGATCTAAGAAAAGTCATCTGGTGCCTGGATTCTGAGTGTTTTTGTCTTATACCATGATTATAGGAAATGGAGGAGTAAGGCATGGTTTTGAATGATACGTGATTTGAAACAAGCAATGGTCTCGATCAAGCATATCATGATTGGATAATCAAATTGTTGGAAGTTGTTCCTATTGCTAGGTGTTGTTAGAGTTGACTTTAACTCATAGAGACCCTGTGGATGGCAGATCTAAATCTTGCCCTCCTGCCTCATCTTCACGGTCTCCGCTACTCTTAGGCCCACTGGTGAGGTCACCATGTCAATCCACCTCATTAAGGGTCTTCTTCTCTTTCTCTGACCTTTCCCAGCAGGATGCCTTTTAAGAACTGGTCCCTCCTAACAATGTGCCTGAAGTATGTGAAATGCTATTTCATCCTCCTTGCTTCTAAGGAGCACCTTGGTTGTTGCAAGAGGACCTAGATATTTTTAGACGAACCACTTAGTCATCATTCATTCATTCATTGTGTGATTTTTAGCAAGTCATTAATGTTACTGAGGGTCAGGTTGCTCTTCTGTGAGATGAAGGTCAGGAATGTGACAAAATTGAAGTTCTATCAGACACAGAGCTTCATTGTAGTCTCTCCAGGTCAAGAAGCTTTGTCATTCCATATTTTCATAGTATTAAAGGATTGAAGATTTTTCCTCTAGACCCTCTCTGGGAAAAGCTAAAGCTCATGAATATAAATAACACGAAATATCAAGGAGCTCTGGTGGCTTATTGGTAAGGACCTGTGTTGTCAACCAGAGGGCAAACACTTTGGCATTGCCAAAATGAGTTCATCAGTTGCTTCACAGAGAAATAATAGACAATCTCCTCCTATTCATTGTACTACCTCGGAAAATCCCCTGCACCAGCTGTGAGTTGATTCCAATTTGATGATATGTTACAACAACCAGGTAAACTGTGCCTAACAACTCACAGTTCCTCTCAGTCAATTGGCCTCCTTCCACACCTATATTTATTGAAGCATTGTTCACAATAGTAAAGAGTTGGAAACAATCCAAGTGTCCATCAACAAACGAAAGGATAGAGAAGTTGTGGTATATTTACACAATAGAATATTATGCAGCACTGAAAAACAAAGAACTTATGAAATATTACAAAAAATGGGTGACCATTGAGGACGTTATGCTGAGTGAACTATCTCAGTCACAGAAAGCCAAATACTGCATAATATCACTGTTATAGAACAGGACTGATATGGGGATGGGAGGAAACTAAGAAAAGAGGGGATAAGTAATGTACATGGCATTGAAACAGATGTGGGCGAGAACTGTATAAAAAGAATATATGATTAGGTATTATTGGTATGACAAGACTCCAGAATAAGAGTTACATAGTAAAGTGGTCTGGGAGGGGGGGAATGTATAACAATGAAAGAACTTTATTCCCAAAGGAAAAAGCAAGCTGGAGTAGGGGAGGGGAACAGGGAGGAAAATGTGTAGCAATGAATGAATGGAAATCCAAGTTCTTCATAAACTTTCATTAAAATCTAAAACAAACTAAACCAAAACAAACCCAACAACAACAATAACAATAACAACAACAAAATCCAAAACACAAAATTAATGGAAAAGAATGTTGCTAAACTTTTTAGCATTTAATTAGCGCCCTGGTGTTACAAATGACTAAATGCTTGCTCACTAGCTGAAAGGGTGGTGGTTATTACCGACCCAGGTGGGACAGAAAGATTAAAAAAAAATATTGACCTCCTGTAAACCGTTTCTCTGCATTTGTGCTTTGTTTTCCATTCATTTTCTCTCTTTCTGTCCTTTTCTTCTCTCTATCCTTTCTTTTTCTACCATCTTTCCTTTTTCTAACATTTCTGTCCCCTACTCCACAAGATATAAAAAAACTTCATTCTGATCTACTTCTGAGTATGAGTCTATGGGCAATGAAATGATAAAGGGACTATTAAGAATACTTTTATACAAATGAATTTAATGGCTTAGATAAAATGGAGAAATTCTTTAAAAAGAAAACTCATAATTGACAGAAAAGAGAAGATCTGAATAGGCCTGTCAAAGAATTTGAATCCAGAATAAAAATTCTTTCCACAAAGTCATCAGGCCTCAATGGCTCCCTTGGATCTGCTACAAAATTAAGGAGGAAATAATATTGTGTTTACACAACATTTATAGAGAAGAAAGAGGAATATTTCTCCATATAATATGATGTCAGCATAGTTTTAATACCAAAACTTGATAAAAGCATTATAAGAAAAGAGAATATTACTTTATTTCTCCTGAACTTAGCAAGTCATAAGCACAAGAGTAGGAAATAGAATATAGCAATAAAAGCAATACGATGCCTTATGACCAAATAAAGCTCATTTTAGGGTTGAAACAATGCCTGAATATTTAAAAAGAAATAATTTTATAGATGATGAAAAGATTGAGATTGTTAATAGCTTTAGTTTGCTTGGCTCCACAATCAAGTGTTGGTACCAGCAGCCAGGAAATTAAAAGACAAATCATATTGGGAAAGTCTGCTGTCAGAGACCTCTCCAAAGTACTGAAGAGCAATGATGTCAGTCTGGGGACTAACGTGTGCTTGATCCAGGCCATAGTCTTTGCAATTGCTTGCTATGCATCGGACTAGGGATGATAAAAAGAGAATTGATGCCTTTAAGTTGTGGTGCTGGAGCAGAGTATTGAATATACCATGGACTGCTAGGAGAACAAACAGGTTCATCCTAGAGAGGGTGAGACTAGGCTGCTTCTTGGAGAGAAGGATTCTGAAGCTTCATCTGACATACTTAGGACATGTTGTAAGGTAGGACCAGTTCTTGAAGAGGGATGTCATGCTTGGGAGGGTGGAGGGGCAGTGCAAGAGAGGAAGACCCTCTATGAGATTGATTGAGTCAGTGTGTGTCAGAGACAGTAAGATTGGCACAGGATAGAGCAAGGTTTAGGATTGTTGTCCGTTGGGTCTTTATGAGTCACAGGAAACTTAAAGGCACATAACAACAACAAAGCAACTGAAAAAGAGATGATCATATTATGATGTCCATAGTAACAAATAAAATGCAATGACAACTTCATTCATAATTTAAAATACAGAGAAATAAGAAATATGGTCATTAAAGTAGCAGGAGTTACCAGAAGTGTCCCAAAGGAAAGCTCTGATGATCTAATTCTGAAAGATCTTGACTCTTGAAAACTTTGGCACAACTTTATTATGAAGCACAGGGGATGCTATGAGTTAGAATTGACTCAAACATAATAATATTCAAAAATTACTCCTCCCAACTCCTCACTTTTTGGTTTTGTTCTATGCCTTGATCCAGATGGTGGGTACTCACTGTACAAAACTCACTCATCGCCATCGTTTAAGAAAAAACTCATAGCTGACCGACCAGAGGATGTCAGAGACTGTAACTCTCACAGGAAGAGATTGTTTATTTCTCTCCTGAGTTGCTGCTGGTAAATTTGAACTGATAGAGAAGTGTCCCCTTTGGGTTAGCAAGACAATTTTATGTGGACATATGGCAACACACTCAAGATTGGTGGACTTGATGCCCTTTGCGGGACGCAAACTTTGTTGTGTTGTTCTTAGGTATCATCAAGTTGACTCTGACATTTAGTGACTCAGTGAAAAACAGATCTTTTCCTCTTGAAGTTGTTCCTCCCACCCCAGGATATGATCAGTAGACTATATCCAAGTATTTCATAACTTACTCATTACCAGCAAGTTAGAACCAACCCATAACTGACCTTCCAGGGGATTCTTAGGGACTGTGAATCATACGGGAGGAGATTGCCAATCTTATTCCTGAAGAGCAGCCGGTAGAGTGAACCACCTGACACTGGCTCTGAGTTTGGGAAAATTATTAGCACACTATTCTCATGGAAGAATTTGTTTAAAACTTAAAGAAGAAATAATTCAAACCTCGTGTTTGGATTTTGTCAAATATCCATTATTAATTGAAACATGGAATTTGTTAAGTATGAGTCTAAGAAAATTAGAAGTCTTCAAACATGAACTAGAGCACATAAAGATTGGAATCCTCCTCCTCACTAGTCACTGATAAGCTAAGATGGACTGGTATTAGCCATTTTAAATCAACCACATGATGTGCTATGCCAGTAATGATAAATTGAAGAGCACAAAGAGCGTTTCAAGACGTATCCTAAAGTACAATGCTGTAATTGAATACTATCCATACGGCTACAAGGATGTCCTGTTAATACAGTTACTATTCAAACAAATAAAACAACTATGAAAACAAAAGCTTAAGAAATGCAAGATTTCTACAAACTTTTGCAGGCTGAAATTGTTCAAACAGATGGTTAAGAAGTACTAGAAGCTGTACTGCAATCCCAAAGATATGGTGATTCGAGGTCATCAGGTGATCCACAGGAGGATGGGAAATCTCCTCTGTGTGATTAATTGCCTCTAGAAACCCACTGATGAGCCAGCTATGGTCACTTTCTGACTAGATGTTATAACAATAGTAATTGGAAGATGGAATGCAAAAGTTGGAAACAAAGAAGAGCAACATATGTTGGCTTAAGCTTGCTCCGCATACATGCCAGTCCTGATGTTGAGCCAAACTGAGAAGATCTTGGTAAACACCTCGTCTTTGGTGCCATTAACTATGACAATGAAGACAGTAACTCTGTATTGTTGGTGGTCATCCTGGCATTTGTTTATCCCAAGTTGTAAAAGGAGGCACAATAACACTTGTGGACACATACTGACACAGTCTAACCTCATACATTGCTTTCAAAAGCGAATTGAAAATGTGAGTTTTAGAGATAAGGCATTGCTGTCAGTTGTCACTGAAGTAAATTTTTGGGCCTCATGTGTTAAAAAGTAGAACTTCTCCATAGCATTTTCTTGGCTATACACTTAATGAGAAAAGCCTTAAGGCGTAATGCAATGCTTCTGCACTCAGTGGTTAACTGAAAGATGGATGATTCAACTCAAACTCACCCAGTGGCTTTGCAAGAGAAAGACCTGATAATCGGCTTCCACGAAGATTATAGTCAAGGAAACCTTTTGTAACCATAACACTAGTACAGCTCATTATGGATCAGAATTGACACAAGTCACAGGAAACAGAACACCAAACCTTTTCCTTAGTGGTATTGAGTGGGCTTGGCTGCCAACTTTTAGATTGGCAGTAACATGTAAATTATATTTGCCACCTAGGGACCTTGCAAAGAGGATTATAACGTTCTAATTGGTAGTGCTGTGCCCAACACACATTCATCCTTACTAATGTTTTATTTTTATTGAGCTTTACAATATCAAAACGCTTTTATGCACATTATCTCACTTGATCCATGAAGAGATACCATAGTCATTTGAAAGATGAGGACATAGAGTTTTAGAATTTGTGAAGATTTCCTGATAAGTGAAGAAGTTGGAACTGTTGTTGTTGTTGTTGCTATGTGCCATCAAGTCACTTGCGACTAATAGCGACCCTATGTACAACAGCCCTAAACTCTGCTCTGTTCTGTGCCAATCGCACTGTGTTGGACACTCCCATCCCGAATACCACAGTCACTTAATCAATCGACCTCATAGAGGGCCTTCCCCTCCTGCGCTGTCCCTCCACCCTACCAAGCATGATGTCCTTCTTCAAGGACCAGTCTCTCCTTACAACATGTCCAAAGTATGTTAGACAGAGCCTCATAATCCTTTCCTCCAAGGAGCTGTCTGGTTTAACCCTCTCGAGGATGAATCTGTTTGTTTTCCTAGCAGTCCATGGTACCCTCAATACTCTTCTCCAGCACCACAGCTCAAAGGCAATAATTCTCCTTCTATCCTCCTTAGTCATTGTCCAACTCTCTGATGCATAACAAGTGATTACAAAGACCATGGCCTGTATCAGATGCACCTTAGTCTCCAGA
>NW_006399829.1:7805931-7807288 GCF_000299155.1 Elephantulus edwardii | reverse complement strand
AAGTGGTTGTTCTCCAGATTTCTTGGCACAACTTGGTGAGCACGTCCAGGTCAGCATCTGTTAGCTGAAATATGTCTATTGGTATACCATCTATTCCTGGGGCCTTATTTTTTGCCGTTTCCTTCAAAGCGGCCTGAATTTCTTCTTTCATCACCATAGACTCTTGCTCATATGTTGTTTCATGGAATTCTTCTGTATCCGCCAATTCTTTTTGATACAGTGATTTGTATATTCGTTCCATCTTCTTTTAATACTTCATGGATCATTTAATAGTCTGCCAACAGCATTCTTGATTATAGAAACTCAAGGTTTGAATTTGTTCTTCAGTTCCTTGAGCTTAAGAAATGCTGAGTGAGTTCAGCCCTTTTGATTTTCTGACTCCAACTCCTTGTACATTTCATTGTAATATTTTACTTTGTCGTCCTGTGCTGCCTTTTGAAATCTTCTATTCAGCTTTTTAGTATCTTGAATTCTTCCTTGTGCTTTGGCCTTGCTTGTGCTTGTTTATATGATTTTATGAAACTCTTTACTACAGATTCATGAGTAAACTTGAATAAGTCTACGTTCACAGTTTATGCTGGAGAGTCGATCTCTGAATGGAGTAAATAAAGACTCTAGCTCAGGAAAATGAGACCCTTTTAGAAGTGAGCTGCACTCCCTGATAATAAAAGTTGGTGTTCTTCTTTTCTTTGACAACAACTCAAATGCTTCTTCATCAATAATTTTTACTTAGCCCAGTGTGAGGCTTTTCTTCCCTGTGTGAACACTGTTCTGATCTGACAGTGGAAATTTGCTAAAAAACAGGATTTCTACAACTGTGCTGTACTTTTCAAAATGTTAATTCCCTGGTTATATAATTCTAACTGCAAATTGATTTGCAATATGTGAGATCTCCTGGATTGAGATCCCCACAGAGGAAGAGGAGATAATTAATCAGACAAGTAAAAATTCCCTTCTTATAGCATCATCCAACTGTGTCTATGGCAAGCACCATTATAGTTTGACACACTGGGACACGTGTCCTGATTGAATGTTAGTCAATAAAAATTCCTTTTTGAACGATTACTGCTGTGGATCTGTCCTTGTTCCTTAAAGCTGCAGGAATAGACTGAGATCTTTAAGAAAAGCATATTGTAAAGTACTTGGGAAAGAGCTAAAATGTACTTAGAGACTGGCCCTTGTCCATTAAAAGATACTGACGATTCTTTTGAAAAGTATGTTTAATATCATGAGTTTCTTTCCTTCAAACCATGGATTAAGTGCTCTCATTAGCTCCAAAATAGATTATTGCTGCTTGATGCCATTGAGTCAAGTACAAATCTGAAGCCTGTTCTATCCTATGCCTCCTCACCATCTG
>NW_006399829.1:7802718-7803951 GCF_000299155.1 Elephantulus edwardii | reverse complement strand
TTTTCATAGTCTAAATAAATAAAGTATGAATAGGCATTCTTCTGGTATCCCTTACTTTCAGCCAGGATCCATCTGACATCAGCAATGATATCCCTGGTGCCACGGCCTCTTCTAAACTCTGCTTGAACTTCTGGCAATACCCTATCTATGTAGTGTTTTTAAATGACCTTCAGTAGTATTTTGCTTGCATGTTCTTGGCCCAACTTGTACTGCTGGAGAGGAGAAACTATGTCCCTGTCCAGACTTCCTCAACTTCTTGCTGCAACAATCAGGTGCAGACATTCTGCAGTCACAAAGCACACTGTTGAGTTTCTACCATTTTTATTTTGGGCCCAAGGGCTCAAGTGCCAGCGTTAAGGATCCAACTGAGCCTCCCTACATGCCATAATACCTCTATCTGGGTCCCCATTCTGTGTTTTCAAGGGCCTCAGGGTCAAAGAAGGCTGTCCTCTACCATGATATTTGTATGTTTGATTTTCTTAAGGTTTTCTATTAGAGATACAATATCTGTCTATTGGTCACTGTATAGGGAGAATGATTTGTGTATTCCTAATTACTTTATTAAAATACAAGCACCAACAATCAGTGCCAAAGAAGAGGAAATAGAAGATTTTTACCAACTTTTGCAGTCAGAAATTGATCAAACATGAAATCAAGATGCATTAATAATAATGGGCGACTGGAATGCAAAAGTTGGGAACAGGGAAGAAGGATCAGTAGCTGGAAAATATGGGCTTGGTGAGAGAAATGAGTCTGGAGATAGAATGATAGAGTTTTGCACATTCAATGATTTATTCACTGCAAATACATTTTATAAGAAACACATGGATTTCACCTGATGATATTCATAAGAATCAAATCTATTACATTTGTGGAAAGATTCGCTGGAGAAGCTCAATATCAGCAGTGAAAACCAGGCCGGCTGCTGATTGTGGGACAGACCACCAACTACTCATATGCAAATTCAAGCTGAAGTTGAGGAAAATTAAGACAAGTCCATGGGAACCTAGATTTGACTTTAAGTCTGTCCGACTCGAAATTCCAAACCATCTCAGGAACAGGTTTGAGGCCTTTAGCACCAATGAGCATAGACCAAATGAGCTCTGGGAGGATATAAAGAAAATCATCCATGAAGAATGCAAAAGATCATTATAAAGGCTAAAGAAGAAGGAAAGACCAAGATGGATGTCAGATGAGACTCTGAGTATTGCATTAGAGCACTGAGAAGCCAAA
>NW_006399829.1:7800042-7801274 GCF_000299155.1 Elephantulus edwardii | reverse complement strand
GGAGACTAAGGTGTGTCTGATCCAGGCTATAGTCTTTGCAATTACATGCTATGCATCGGAGAGTTGGACAGTGAATAGGGATGATAGAAAGAGAATTGATACCTTTGAGTTGTGGTGCTGGAGAAGAGTGTTGAATATACCATGGACTGCTAGGAGAACAAGCAAGTTTGTCCTGAAGAGGGTGAAACCAGAATGTTCCCTGGAGTCAAGGATTCTGAAGCTTCGTCTGACATATTTTGGGCATCTTGCAAGGAGGGACTGGTCCTTGGAGGGGGACATCATGTTTGGGAGAGTGGAGGGACAGTGCAGGAGAGGAAGACCCTTGATGAGATGGATTGATTCTGTCAGTGGAGTGGTGGGAATGAGTGTGTCAGAGATGGCAAGGTTGGCACAAGATAGAACGCCTTTAGGGCTCTTGTACATAGGGTCACTATGAGTCACAAACCACTCGATGGCACATAACAACAAACACCAACAATTAATTTATTAGCAGGAAGCTCTGGTCACCTAGCAGTAAGAAGTTTTGCTATAATTCTAAAAGTACATGTCTGAATCTACCAATTGTTCAATGCAAGAAGCATTGCACAGTCTCCTTCCATGTGATATACGGCCTGTGAAAACCTAATGAAAGGTCAGCTATAAGTCAGCTCCAACTAAATGACACACAACACCATTAATTATTTTATATCTTCAGTATCTGTATTCTTGATTATCTGTTGTTTTGTTGTATTGGGAGAACGATATGCATATTGCTAATTACTTGATAGGTTGGGTATCTGTATTCTTGCTTGTTAATCATTGTTCTAATTAGTACAGCTCTTTTCTGTCAGTGTTCTGTGCTGGGGTAACTTCCAGTAGGTGTTGTGATAACTGTGCCACCAGTGTGTGAAATGGCAGAGTTTTCAACCATGGTGGACTGGTTTTAGTAGAGCTACCAGATTAGGCCAGAATAGGAAGCAAGATTGCTTCCTAAATAGCATACCTCTACAAATGAAAAGAAATTGGTATGATAAAAATAATTAAATGAAAACATTTAAATTATCTATTTGCTATCAACAAAAAGACAGAGAACTACCAGAAGTCCAGGCTGGGTTTAGAAGGGGTCGTGGTACTAGAGATATCGTAGCTGATGTTAGATGGATCTTGACTGAAAGCGGGGAATAACAGAGGAATGTCAATCTGTGTTTCATTGACTATGCAAAGGCATTTGACTGTGTAGATCATAACAAACT
>NW_006399829.1:7797351-7798087 GCF_000299155.1 Elephantulus edwardii | reverse complement strand
AAAAACTATAAAGAATTCAAACTCATCATATTTGCAATTAAATCACAGACTTATACCACTAGGTTATTTAGAGTGACAGACAAACAGAGCTAATTTATGGCTATTTCATTAACTACACAGGGTGGAAAATTCAGTTGTTGTTTTGTGAACATAATATTTATAGTTATAATTGTACAACTAAATCAAAATATTCCAGGAGATGTAACTAAACATAATAAGAGTCATTGTCGTTTAGATCCCAAATGACTCTTATTGGGTTGCAAAAGTTGACACAATTTTTAGTCCGAATTTTTATTTCAGTTTAGTAATGGAGGAGAGAGGCAAAGCTCAAGTGGGAGAGAGGGAATAAATGAGGGTCAGTGAAAAAGGAGCCTCTTAGCACAATGGACAGTAACTGCAGCTCCAACAATGGGCTTACATGTACCAATAGCTGTGAGTAAGGATTGGTCTATATTTAGATATATTGTATGATATATAAAGGTGATTTCAAGTCAGAAGTGACTTGATAGGTAGAATTCTTGGCTCAGTTTGGGAACTAAGGCTGCCTAATATAAGCCCCAGGTTTTTCAATAACTTACTGTGCAACTGAGAGTTGGAAAATGAGTAAGGAGGACAGGAGTAAAACTGAAGCCTTTGAACAGCAGATAGACATTCTTCTGGTATTCTTTGCTTTCAGCCAGGATCCATCTGATATCAGCAATGATATTCCTGGTTCCATGGAATCTTCTAAATCCAG
>NW_006399829.1:7780967-7792088 GCF_000299155.1 Elephantulus edwardii | reverse complement strand
TTTTTTATTTTAGTTGGGTCTGTTGTTATGTTACCTGATTCATCGCTTATTCGGATTATTTGTGTCTTCTCCCTCTTTTCTTTTGTGAGTTTTGCTAGTGGTTTATCAATTTTGTTGAACTTTTCAAAGAACCAACTCCTAGTTCTGTTGATAGTTTCAATTGCTTTTCTGTTTTCAATTTCATTTATTTCTGCTCTAGTTTTTACAATTTAAGTATTTTTAAAGGGTGTCGGGTTTTCTTGCTGTTCTTTTTCAATTTGCTGGAGATATTGGGTTACAGATTCAATAGTCTGTTTTTCCTGTCTTTTGATGTGTTTGCTTATTGCTATAAACTGACCTCTGATTACGGCTTTGGCTGTTTCCCAGAGGTTTTGGCAAGTGGTGTTTTCATTGTCATTAGTTTCAAGAAGTTTTTTAATTTTATTTTTTATTTCTTCTACTACCCAGTCATGTTCAAGCAAGGTGTTGTTCAGCTTCCAAATGTATGCATGTTGTCTATTTCCTTTTTCAGTTTTGTTAATGTTTGTTTTATGTATTTTGCTGGTCTTTCATTTGGTGCATAGATATTTATTATTGTTGTGTCCTCTTGTTCTATTGATCCTTTCAGCATTATGTAGTGACCTTCCTTGTCTTCTGTGATGGTTTTTACATTGATATCTATTTTATCAGAGATTAATATGGCTACTCCTGCTTTTTTCTGGTTGCCATTTGCTTGGTATATTTTTCCCCACCCTTTTATTTTTAGCCTGTCCTTATCTTCATTTTTCAGGTGTGTCTCTTGTAGACAACATATTGATGGATTTTTTTTAATCCAATCTGCTACTCTCTTTCTCTTCAGTGGGTGCATTTAAACCATTCACATTCAGTGTGAGTATTGAGAGGCTAGGTTTTATTGCTGTCATTGTGTTGAGTTCTTTTTGGTGTTGTTGCTAGTTACTTTAGACCATGGAGCTTTCTGTGGTATATCTGTAAGAAGGACATCTCTGAGTTTCTCCTGCAGTGCTGGTCTTGTTTTTACAAACTCTCTTAGGTTTTGCTTTCTGGGAATATCTTGATCTGTCCTTCATATTTGATGGATAATTTTGCTGGGTACAGCATTCTTTGTTGACACTTGTGTTCTTTGAGTGTTTGACATATGTCCTTCCACTATCTTCTTGCCTGCATCGTTTCTGCTGAGAAATCGGCAATTAATCTTATCTGTTCTCCCTTATAGGTTACTCTTTGTTTCTCCCTTGCTGCTTTCAGGATTCTCTCCTTATCCTTAGTTCTGGCAAATTTAACTATGATATGCCTTGATGTTTTTCTTTTGGGGTCGAATCTATATGGTGTTCGCTGAGCTTCCTGAATATATATTCTCTCATTCTTCATTATGTCTGGGAAGTTTTCCTCTAGTAATTCTTCCACAACTTTTTCAGTGCCTTTACTTGCTTCTTCCTTTTCTGGGATTCCAATGATGTGCATGTTATTTTTCTTGATGGTGTCCCACATTATTCTTAGGTTTTCTTCTTTTTCCTTCTTTTTAGAGTCTGCTTTTTGCTCTAGCAGATCAGTGGTGACAATTTTGTCTTCAATTTCACTGATTCTGTGTTCCATCTCATCAACTCTGCTCATACGTCCCTCCATCATGTTGACAGCCTCTGAAACATTGGACCTTCTATTTTGAATGGTGGATTCTTGTTTTTCCAGTGCCGTGAATGCCTCATTTGTTTTCTCTGCAATGTTTTGCATTGTTTTTTTGAACTCCTCCTGGTCTTTGCTTGTAGCATCCTGTAATTCATCAAGTTTGTCTTTCATCCATTGGATATATTCAGTTGCTCCTCTTTTAAATTCTGTATCAGAAAGTTCCATGAGACTTTCTGGCTTCAGGGTATCTGCTGCTATTGTGTTGCCCTTTGTGAGTGACATCTTGCTTTGCTCTGGTGTATTGTGTGGGATAGTTTGCTTTCTTCGAGACATTGGTATGTGTTCTTGATCTGAAGAATCAAGATCTTGAGATCTGATGGGCAGCTACCAAACTTGTGCATTTCTCTGACTTTATGACTTTAGAAAAATGTCAGTTCAGCGCCTGCTAGGGCAATCTCTTGTTGCCATAACAGGTCAAGGTGCTCCTATTTAAAGGCAAGTTGATTGCCCAGACGTGTAGGCACTGGTGTGGAGCCAAATGGGGTGAGGCAGGCAAAGGGTTGGGTGATCACAAGGAGAGGTCAATTACTTGGAGGACCTTGCTCAAACCTCTGCTGTCTCAGTGTGCTCACTACTGGGGTCCTTACTCAAATTCCTGCTGTCTGTTTTCTACCCAGTGGTTGTCTCAGTGTTCCCTGCCTGGTGGCACTTACGCAGGTGCCCTCACACAATAGCCCCTGCTCCACCAGGGTCCTGGATCCAACAGGATCTGAAAATCAAGGTCAAATTCCCACCAACTCACTAGCCTCTGGATGGTCTGCAGAGTTCACAGAAGCCAGTTGGCTGGCTCATTTTGGGCAGTTGGTGTTGCCCAAGAGAGCTTGGCCAAATTCCCCACCAGTGGGCATGCCCTTAGGTGCTCTCCCAGGTAATCAGCAATGCCCCAGTAAACACAGCCAAGATCCTACCGGCCTTTCTCCTGCCAGGTTAGTTCCACAACAGCTCGGCTAATAGCTCTGGGTGATGGCTGGACCCGCGGTGGTGCCTTGAGGTCACAGGGCTGTGGTGGGGGCTGAGGTGAGTGGTTGTAGTGTTGCAAGGGGTGCGGGGGAAGGGGAGGAAAGCAAGGGACTAGACGGGTAAGGAGCACAGGGCTTGGACACCATCACCAAGAGGTGGGAGCAGGGCTTGGACACTGCTGGGGGTTTATGCAGCAGCACCCTGGGAATTTTTCTTTTACTTTTCAAAGTGAAGAGTGAACTGGGTGTGGGGGTGGGCGGAGAGAAAAGTGCAATAATGAATGAATGGAAATCCAAAATCTCTGTAAATGTTCATTGAAATTAATTTATAAAAATCAATTAATAAAAGCTCTTTGGCTCACAACAGTTTAACCTCCAGGTGATCGTGGAGATGAAGCAGGGTGGGGTGGCCTTTGGTTATACTGTGCATAAAATTGCCATGCATTGAGAATCACCATGAGTCAGCGGCCCGCTTTTCAGCAGCTTATCAAGCACCATCTTTATTTGGATTTCCTTTTTTCCATGGGGGAGAAAGAGAAATATATATTAACAGTGTTTTGCCTTCCTTTGGGATTTTATCTGAAAGGACTATCTGATGTACAATAAGATGCACTACTTCCTTTATATAAACCATTCAACTTCTTATTTCCCCCACTTTTTAAATCACCACTTTAACTCCTTTTCCCTTTAATAACTAACTCATTTCTACTGTTCCCTCAAGAATAAACTCATAAAAGACACTAAAAAAATTCAAACCCATTGTTTTTGAATTGGAATTGACTTATAGCTGATCCTCTAGCCAGTTTTCAGAGGCTGTAACTTGCATGCAAAGAGACTGCCTGTCTTCCTCCCTCAGAAAAAATGATGTATTTGAACCACAAGCCCTAGTGCTGGCAGTACAACTCCTTATTGACTATGCTACCGGAGCTCAGTACATATAATCTATGTAGAACATGAGGGATTGTATGAAGCATATAACATTGCCAAGTTCTTTGGGAAGAACTCTCCAGACCAAGAATCCATTAAACTCAGACTTCATAGAGAAAGTAATGGAAATGTGTAAGGAAGTATTCATTGACAATGTTGACTGAGTACTAATGTGCACAGTGTAAGGTCTGTAAAATTTGCTCTACACTCCATCCAGCATGTCCTTGGAGAGAAGAGTGGAAAGTGCTCATTTTTCTAAATTGACATGAGTTTAAGCTGTGATTTGTAAAAAAAGTACTAGAGAAATTCTGTAGAACAAATATGTTATTAAAAGAGTAAAAATTCAGGAGTGTGTACTTGAATTCCAATATGATTTACAACAATACCCAAATCAGAGAAGGCACAAGGAAATAAAAGCCTTCCAGTAATTAATAACTAGTTTTTTAAAAACGGAAAATCAATTTCATAGTCTAATATATAAATTATTTTAACTGGATGTTCCAGACTAATTTTCTACCCTTTTCAGTAAAAACAAAATAATATAAGCCTACATTTTTAAGAAGAAATGGAAATCAGGAGTTTCAGAGGCCATTGAAAGAGGGAATCAGCTCCATTTAATGGAAAATTTTGAAAAAATAATTTTAAACTTTGTTTATCCAGGTGCAGTGCAGTATGGTCCAAAGTATTTAATAACTGGTATGTTAAATCACATTGGATAGATTAATTAGTCCAATGTCAACTGCACCAAGCTTGATCATATTTTTTTCCATGCTTTATCTTCTTTCATGAAACTTGATCCCTTTTAGTTTCTGAGAATCAAAATCCTAGAAGAAACCACTTGAACTTCTTAAATTAATAACTTTCTCATATATTTATCATTGTTGTTAGATACTCTGACTCATAGTGACAAAATGTAACATAAAACCAGAGCCAATCCCATATTTTCCTCACAATCTCCACTACGCATAGCCCCTTGTTGCAATTACTGTTCCAATCCATCTTATTGAGGACTTTCTTATTCACTTACCTGCTACTTTTCCAACCACATTATCTTTTTCAAAGTACTAGGCCCTCCTGATAACATGCCCAAAGTATGTAAGACAAAGTCTCATTATTCTTACTTCTAAGGATCATTCTGGCTTCACTTTTGCCAAGATGGTTTTTGTTTGTTCTTTTAGCACACAATATCCTTTATCAGCACTACCAACAACAGGCATCAGTTCTTCAAGTATTTTTATCCACTGTCCAACTTTTACAGGCATGTGAAGCAATTGAAAACACCATTATGCCTACCATATTCTTAAAAGTAGACTAATTCCTTTATAGCACTTGAAAGAAATCCTTGACAGAAGATTTCCCCAGTGCGATATCCCATTTGATTTCTTGACTAATGCTCCACAGATGTGATCTTAGCTCCAAATGAAAGGAAATTTTTGACAACTTCAATCTCTCTACTTAATGTTAGATTGCTTATTGGCCAAGTTGTGACAATTTTTGTTTTCTTGATGTTGAGGCATAATCCATTCTGAAGACCAAATCATCTTTTCTTTCAACATGTGCTTCAAGTCATCTTCATTTTTTGCAAGCAAGGTTGTGTCATCTAGATAACACAGGTTGTTGGTATATCTTTCTCCAATTCTGATGCCACATTCATTTTTATAGTCCAGCTTCTTGTATTATTTGCTCAGCATATAAGTATTGAATAAGTATGGTGAAAAGATACAACTATCTTGCAATCATATCCTAATTTTATATCCTAATTTTTGTTCCATTTCAATTACTGTTCCTCAGAGTACATATAAATTCTACATGAGAATAGTTAAGTATTCAGGAATTTTACAATGTTAAGCATGATTACTATGACCCACGTAGTCACATTCCCTTGTAATTGTCGTTATGTGCCATTGAGTCATCTGTGACTCATAGAGACCCTGTATACAACAGCTCTGAAGCCTGCCCTATCCTAAGCCATTCTCATTGACTCTAACACACCTACTCCCATTACCTTAGTCACCATATCAATCCATTTCTTCTAGGGTCTTCCTCTGATGCACTATCCCTCCACCCTCTGAGCATGATTCCCTTCTCCAAGGATCGGTCCCCCATGGCCACATGTCATAAATATGTGAGACAGAGCTTCAAAATCCTAGCCTCTAAATTCCTTTACACAGTCAATAAAATACAAGTCAATATTTTTCTGGTATTGTTTCCTTTTAGCCAAGATCCATCTGACATCAGTAATGACATTCCTTCTTCCATAGCCTATTCATCAATGATGTAGCCTATATATAGCATTTTATACTGCTAATCAAAGGGCCACATTTTTCTAAGGTTCAAATCCACTTGTGGCTACTAGTGAAGAAGAAGGATAATCTACTCTCACTAAGGTTTCCTTAATAACATACCTCTGGAAACTCTATGAACTTTGATAAATGTTGGTGATTGTAGAGGGGCTTCAGACATTTTGTTCATAGAGCCGCTATGAGTCATGCTAGACTCGAAGGCAGTCAACAACAACATTAAGGTTTCCAGCCTCCTAAACCTAATAGAAAGTTGCCTTGGATCAAAACCGAATTGATGGCAGTAATTGAGTTTACAGCCTTTTCTGAATCCAGCTTGACTTTCTAGCAGTTCTCCATTGATATGCTGCTCTGGAAATTTTAAGATAAACTTCAGTGAGATTTTATTTGCATGTGGTATTAGCTATACTGTTTAATTATTTCCTCATTTTGTCTTACCACGTCTTTGGATAGGCACAAACATGTATCTTCTCTAGTCAGTTGGCTGGGCACTGTCTTTCATATTTATGTGTGATTTGGTCACTTGCGACTCATAACAACCATATGTACAAAAGCCATAAACCCTGCTTTATCCTGTGCCAGCCTTATTGTCTCTGACACCCCTACCCCTCATTACCCCAGTCACTGTATCAATCCATCTTACTGAGGCTCTTCCTCTCTTGTACTGTCCCTCTACCCTCCCAAGCATGATGCCCTTCTCCAAGGATAGGTCCCTCCTTGTAACATGTTCAAAGTATGTAATACAAAGCTTAAGAATCCTTGTCTCCGAGGAGCAGCCTGGTCTTACCTTCTCCAGAACGAAACTGTTTGTTCTCCTAGCAGTCCATGGTATATGCAACATACTTCTCCAGCACCACAGTTCAAAGGCTCAATTCTTTTTCTATCATCCCTAGTCATTGTCCAACTCTCTGATGCATAGCAAGAAATTGAAAAGCATCAGCCTGGATCAGGCACACTTTAGTCTCCAGGCTGACATTATTGTTCTTCAGTACTCTGGAGAGGTCTCTGACAGCCAACTCTCCCAGTGCAATTAATATCTTGATTGCTGGTACTCCTGGCTGGTACCAAAAGTATTGATTATGGAGCCAAGAAACTAAAACTGTTAAGTCTTAATCTCTTCACCATCCATAATGATGCTGTCAGTTGGTCCAGTGGTGAGAATCTTTGTTTTCTTGAAGTTGAGCTCATAGCCAGTGGTATATTGGTTTGTTGAGATTCCTCTATTGCTATTCTGTCAGTTCCCAGAATCTTCGTTTTTACTAATGACATCTTCCTTCAGTAGCATTAAACTTTCTTACGGCCACTGAGGGTTTTACACCAAACAATAATTGCCACTGATTTAGGACTAACTCATTGCTGGTTTCTGTGAAGCTATGTAGAAAAGTATGTCTTTTGTATTGGACATAATGAGACTGGCTCAGGACAGGGCAGGGTTCAGAGCTGCTGTACATAGGGTTGATACAGGTTGCAGGGGACTCGACAACACATAACAACATTGCTGATAGTACTATGCACTCTCAGAGTCTGTAAATTACACAGGGAGAAGATTGCCCATCTTTCTCATGCAGAGCTGCTAGTGGATTTGAACCAACACTTTTGGGTTAACAGTGCAATTCCCTATCCATTGTTCTTTATAATATGCCACCTCTTGAAATGTGTTAGTATCAACCAGTTCTTTCGGCACAGCGACTCTGTGTCTTCCTTCCATCTTCTCTTGACGGTTCCTGCATCATTCGAGATTTTGCTCCCAGACTCATTCGTTATTGTAACTTGAGGCTTGAGGTTCAAATTTGTTCTTCAGTCCTTTCAGCCTGAGAAATTCCACGTGAGTTCCCCTTTTTGGTTTTCTAATACCATTTACCCAATACTTTTGCACATTTTTAAATACTACCATGCTTTTCTTCTTGAGATTCCTTTTAAAATTTTCCATTCATCTCTTTTACGTCAGAATTTCCTCTCTTTCTTTTGACTTCTCTACATTCTAAGGCAAATTTCAGAGTTTCTTACACATTCATATAATTGCCCTATTCAAAATAGCCTGTTCCACCGAACTTCAGATCATCAATGCCCATGATAATTATTTTTATGACTTCTATTTTTTTTGCCTCCATAACTTCCATTTTTCTTAGGTTCATATCTAATCTATTCTATGTTCTAATTATTTTTTTATTTTTACCTGTTTCTCCTAATTTTGACCTATAAATAGTAACTACAAAGTTTTTTATATTACATTTATTTTGTTTTCTGTAAGTATTTAATAGGATACTCTGACAGGCCAATTGAAGGTAGTAGATACTCAGTATGCCGTCTTCTTAAAATAATTATATGGTCTATGTAATAAGTGCAAATGCAATATTCAGTCAGTCAGACAGCACTGCTCTGTGATTATCTCCCAGACTAAAATAACAGTTTTTGAAATTGTTTTATCCTTACATGTATTCTACTCATCACACTTTAAGAACTATCAGATTAAAGTGAATTCCCAATCGAGAAGGGAAAAAAACCCCTAAAAACCATAAACAACCCAGCCCAAAATGAGAGTACTGTTTTAACACAAGTTGTTTCTTAACCTAAATTTTATTTAATTTTACCATTTTAGCTTACATAAAATGAACCAAATCACCCTTTTATCCTCCTTTATATATCTATTCATTTTGTTGTTGCTATTAGTTGTTGTTGTGTGCTATGGAGTCACCGGTGACTTATAGTGACCCTATGTACAATAGCTCTGAACCCTGTCCTATCCTGAGCCAGTCTTACTGACTCCAATACACCTACCCCCAGTATCCCAGCTACTGTGTCAATCCATCTTATCCAGGATCTTCCTTTCTTCTGCTGTTCCTCTACCCTTCCAAGCATGATGTCCTTCTCCAAGGACTGGTCCTTTCTGGCCATATGCCCAAAATATTTGTGACAGTGCTTCAAAATTCTTGCTTCCAAGGAGTAACTTGGTTTCACACACTCTAAGACCTGTTTGTCCTCTTAATGGTCCATGATATATTCAAGACTCTTCTCCAGCACTACAACTCAAAGGCATTGTTTCTTCTACTGTCCTCCTTAGTCACTGTCCAGCTTTCTGATGCATAGCAAATACTGGCAAAGACCCTGGCCTGGATTAGGTGCATTTTAGTCTCCAGAGTGACATCATTGCTCTGGTATCCTAGAGAGGTCCCTGACATCAGACTTCCTCAGTGTAAATTGTCTTTTGATTTCCTTACTGCTTGATCCAAGAATGTTGTTTGTGAAGCCAAGCGAGCTGAAATTGTTAACAATCTCAATCTCTTTTGCATCTGTGATGGTGCTATCAACTGGCCCAATGGTGAGAATATTCTTTCCCTTGCTATTGAGAGCTTCAATCCATATTGAAGACTACAATTCTTCATTTTCTACAGCAAACAATACAGGTCCTCCTCAATTTTGGCAACCAAAGTAGTGTCATCTGCATAATTCAGGTTGTTTATGAGCCCTCCTCCAATCCTGATGCCACATTCCTCCTCATAAGGCCCAGCCTCCCAAATGATCTGTTCCATATATTGATTAAAAAGGTTTGGTGATAGGACACAACGCTGACACAATCCTTTCCTGATTTTGAACCATGTGGTGTTTCCTTATCCTTTTCTGAGCACAATCGAGTATTCTGAGATTCCCATTTTCCTCAAGGTTAGCCACAAATTGTGATCCACACAGTCAAATGTCTTTGCATAATCAATAAAACACAGACATTTCTCTGGTGTTCTGTGCTTTCAATCAAGATCCATCTAACCTTAGCTATGACCTCTTTTAAACCTAGCCTGCACATTTGGCAGCTCTCTGCTGATGACTTGCTATTCCAGTCATTTCTGGATAATCTTCAGTAGCATCTTCTTCATGTGTGATGTTAGTAATATTGTTCTATAGTTTCCATACTCTGTCAGGTCACCTTTTTTTTTTTAATAGGGATAACTATGGTCCCTTCCAGTCAGTTGGCCAGGTAGTTAGTGTCCTCCAGATCTCTTTGCACATGTTTGTTGAAATATGTCAACTGCTATTCCATCAATTCCTGGGTTTTTTTTTCTAAGCCAATTTCTACAACGCAGTCTGAACTTTCTTCTTCATCAATGTTGCATCTTGATCATATATAGTTTCATGAAATTCTTCTATGTCAACGAATTCATTTTGGTACAAAGACTTTGTATACTCTTTCCATCATCTTTTAATGTTTCCTGAATCATGTAATATTCTGTTGATAGCATCCTTCCGTATTACAACTTGAAACCTAACTTTGTCTTTCAACCCCTTCAGCTTAAGAAACGTGGAGAGTTGGGCCCTCCTTTTAATTTCCTGACATCTGCTCTTTGCACATTTCATTATAATACTTTGATTTGTCTTCCTGAGCAGCCCTTTGAGACCTTCTGTTCAGGTCCTTAACTTCTTGCTTTCTTCCCTTTGCTTCGGCTTCTTGGTACTTTAGTACAATATTTAGAGTCTCTTCTAACACTCCTTTCAATTTTTTCTTCCTCTTCTTCTTTGTGAATTGAATTCTTGATATCCTCCCACAGGTCATCACACTTTTGCTTAATAAAAAACATTTCTAGAATATATCTTTATAATGACCTTCACAGAACTAAAGATTTTGAGTTAATTGTAAAGATAAATTGTGGCTGACGTTGAGAAGAATGGGAATCCCAAAGTATTTGTGTTTATGTGGAACCAATACCTGGACCAGGAGGCTGTTGTGCAAATGAAGCAGGGGAACATGGAATGGTTTAAAATTAAGAATGGAGTGTATGAAGGTTGTATTCTCTTTCTAAACCTATTCAATCTGCATGTTGAGTGAATTATCCAAGAAGCTGAACTCTATGAAGAGGAATGTGTCATCAGGATTGGAGGGAGACTCAATAACCTACACTATGCAGATGACAAAACCTTGCTTGCTGAAAGTCAGGAGGACTTGAAGCACTTGTTGCGGATGATCAAGGAATGCAGATTTCAGTGTGGATTGCATCTTAATTTCAAGAAAACAAAGATTCTTACTTGGAATAATGGGCAACATCATGACTGATGGAGAATTAACAGTTTCATCTTGCTTGAATCCACAATTAACACCCTTGGTACCACCAGTCAGGAAATAAGGAGACTCCTTGCACTGGGAAAATCTGCAGTTAGAGACCTCTCCACATTACTGAGCAGGCATGATGTCAGTTTGAAGATTAAGGTCTGTCTGATTCAGTCCATGTTGTTGTTGTTATGTGCCGTTGAGTCACTTGCGACTC
>NW_006399829.1:7778388-7779142 GCF_000299155.1 Elephantulus edwardii | reverse complement strand
GTTCTGGGATTCCCATTCTTCTCAGAGTCAGCCACAGCTTGTTGTGATCCACACAGTCAAAAGCCTTTGCATAGTCAATGAAGCACAGATAGACACACTTATCGTATTTTCTGCTTTCTGCCAAGATCCACCTAACATCAGCTATAATATCCCTAGTACCATGGCCTCTTCTAAATCCAGCCTGCTCACCTGGCAGTTCTCTGTTGACATATTGTTCCAAATATTTTTGGATAATTTTCAGCAGAACCTTGCTTGCATGTGATATCAGTGATATTGTTCGATAATTTCCACACTCTGTTGGGACACCTTTCTTTGGAATGGGAACAAACATCGATATCTTCCAGTCAGTTGGCCAGCTGTCTGTCCTCCAGATTTCCTGGCACAACTTAGTGAGCACATCCAGGGCAGCGTCTGTTTTTTGAAATAAATAAATTTGTATGCTGTCAACTCCTGGAGCCTTGTTTTTGGTCAATTCCTTCAGAGCAAATTCATCTTCCTTCTTCATCACTATAGGCTCTTGTTCATATGTTATTTCATGAAATTCCTGTGTCAGTCAATTCCTTCTGATACAGTGACTCTGTGTACTCCTTCCATCTTCTTTTGATACTTCCTGAATCAATTAACATTCTACTGAAACTATCTTTAAGAATTGCCACCCGTGGCTTCAATTTGTTTTTCAACTTTTTCAGATAAAGAAACGCTGAGAGAGTTTGGCCCTTTTGATTTTCTGACTCTGGCTTTCTGCACATTTCAT
>NW_006399829.1:7775000-7776608 GCF_000299155.1 Elephantulus edwardii | reverse complement strand
AAATACCATGGCTTGGTTTAGACTTACCTTAGACCTCAAAGTGATATCATTGCTCTTCAGCCCTTTAAACAAAGCTTTTGGAGCAGATTTGTCTTATTAAGACATTTGATTTTTTTCTCTATTGCTTCTGTGGATATTAATTTTCAATCTAAGAAAAATGAAATCTTTGTTGATATCAAACTTTTTTCTATTTATAATAATGTTACTTTTTGGTATAGTTGTGAGGAGTTTTCATTTCTTTATATTGAGGTGTAATTAATACAGAAAACTGTAGTCATTGAGCCTTATTATTAAGTGCTGCAATTTAAATAGAGTACATTGAAAATTGTTCATATCATGCTTCTCTATATACATAAACTTTGAAATGTTTAGCTAGACATTTAAACAAGAGGCAGTAAATTCTTTTTGTTGTTATGTGCCATGGAGCCAACTATATGACTCAGCAACCTGATGAACAATACCTCAGAATGCTGCCCTATCCTGAACTAATCTCATAGTCTCTGACACACCTGTCCCCATTACCACAGTCACTCTGTCAATCCATCTCATCCAAGGTCTTCCTTTCCTGTGTTCACTCTCTACCCTTGAAAGAATAATGACCTTATCAAAGGACTGGTGTCCCATGGCAACAGCAACATGCTCAAAGTATGTTGGACGGGGTTTTAAAATTCTTGTATCCAAGGTGCAACTTGGTTTCATCCTCTCCAAGATAGACCTGTTTGTTCTCTTGGCAATCAAGGATATGTTCAGTACTCTTCTCCAGCTTCACAACCCAAAGATGTTGATTCTTCTCCTTAGTCATTCTTAGTCATTGTCAAGCTCTCTGATGCATAGCAAATAATTGCAAAGATCATGGCCTGAATGAGGTGCACCTTAGTCTCTAGCCTAATGTAGCACTCTGGAGAGATCCCCAGCAGCAGATTTTTTTAATGCAACTGAACTTTTTCTTTCCTGACTGCTGGTGCAAGAGTGTTGACTGCAGAGCTGATCAAGCTGAAATTGCTAACAATCTCAATCCTTTCTCCATCTATGATGATGCTTCCAACTGGTCTGGTGGTGAGAATCTTTTTTTGGGGGGGTGTTGAGCTGCAATGCAAATTGAAAACTTGACCTTCTGCAGAAAAAACTTCAGAGTCTCAATTTTAATAAGCAAGGTTGTGTCATCTCATAATACAGGTTGTTGATGAGTATTCCTCCAATCCTGATGCCACATTTCTCTTCATAAAGTTCAACCGTTCAAATGATCCACTTTACATATAGATTTAAAAAATATGGAGAAAGGACGCATACCTGATGCACTCCTTTCCTGATTTTTAATCATGCAATTTTCTCTTGCTCTGTTCTGATCACTGCTTCCTAGTCTTCACATGAGCACAACTTCAGTTTTGGGATTGCCATTCTTTTCAGTGTTAGCGACATTTTGTTGTGATCCACACAGTCAAATGCCTTTGCAAAGTCAATAAAGCACAAGTAGACATTCCTCTGGTACTCTGCTTCTAGCCAAGATCCATGTGATCCAATGATGTCCCTAGTGTTTGAATTTTTGGAAATTACCTGTCAATGTACTATACTAGCAGTTTTGAGATGATCTTTATCAGTTTTTGCTTG
>NW_006399829.1:7766443-7773187 GCF_000299155.1 Elephantulus edwardii | reverse complement strand
CAAGATCTTTAGCTTAATCACTTCTGCAAAGTTCCTTTTAACATACAACATATTCACAGGCTTTGAAGATTAGGATGTGGCTATTTATGAGGAGCAATTATTCTGTTTATATCACATGCCAAATAATAAACTGTTTTTCCCTGATAGCAAACTCACTCTACTCTACTCTACTCTGAAACTTGACAAACCACATCTCTGCTTTCCAAACTAGCTCCCCATTAAGTTCTATGTCTCGTAAACCCTAAAGTGTATCATAGAGAGGAAGAAAAGGGATTTGGTCCTTTCTGTCCAGTTTATGCTCCCATTGGTATTGTCCTATTAGTGTTTTTTCCACTTGCATCAGCTGGTGGTGCACATTCCGGCTTTCTCTTATATTCCCAGGGTGTCTACATTCTGAGGAAGCGCTTCATTGCAACCCTCAGTGGTTACCACACCTGCTAGTCTGACTCTCCACTCTTCAGAACCACTCCTCCAAGCATCTGTTGATAACCTCACATTATTTTCTTTGTTTCCCTCTTCTTAGGGGTGGCAGTTGATTCTTGCAGTTGTTATTACAGTGTTCATTTTCAGATAGTTCTGTTCTCTAGCATCTGTTTAAATAATTTCCCTGTGTTAAAAATCTTTTTGCTGAAATACATAATGTGCCTTTGTTTTTCTGATCCAAGTGCAACCTGATGCACACAAATAGCCTTCAAATGTGAGATACAAAACCAGCTAGAAGTCAGAAAAGGCAAAGGTGGGAAGTTGGAATATAAAGGATGGTTCTCTGATCAGTTCTGTAATATCCTCATCGATGAACACTGAATTTAAAAAACAAAATAACAACAACAACAAAAAAACATGATAGGAACCTGAGAAGATAAAGATAAGATCACTTGAGAAGAGATATTTCATGCTGATTTAAAATCAAGTCCCTATTCCCAACACTTTCACAAGATAATGAGATCAAAAACAATTTTATAAAATGTGGAGTGATCAAAATCCCAAAGAAATTCCTATTATTAAGAAACATTTTGTGAAACACAAAACCATTTAAAAGTTGTTGTTGTTATGTGCCGTTGAGTCACTTGAGACTGACTCATAGCGACCCTATGTACAACAGCCCTAAACTCTACTCTGCCCTGTGCCAATCACACCATCTCTGATGCACCCATCCCAATTACCCCAGTCACTGAATCAATCCACCTCATAGAGGGCCTTCACCTCCTGCACTGTTCCTCCACCCTACCAAGCATGATGTCCTTCTCCAAGGACCGGTCTCTCCTGACAACATGTCCAAAGTATGTTAGACAGAGCCTCAGAATCCTTGCTTCCAAGGAGCCGCCCGGTTTGACCCTCTCCAGGATGAATGTGTTTGTTTTCCTAGCAGTCCATGGTACCCTCAATACTCTTCTCCAGCACCACAATTCAAAGGCATCAATTATCCTTTATTTTTAGCTTATTTCAATTCAAATTTAAGTTAAAAATGTGCTAATGCATATTTAATTTGGCCAAACTGGACTCAATATTTGCATCAGTTTTAATATTAGTAGTTTTATAGCCTCATAGGTGCAGGGATGGTTCAGAGATAGAATTCTCACCTTCCACGTACGCAGCTGGGTTCAATCTGGCAAATACACCTCATGTGCAGCCACCATCTGTCTGCCAGTGGATGCTCGTGTGTTGGTATGGCTAGGAAAAAAGGCCTGATGATATGCTTCCAAAAATAAGTCAGGAAAAGATCTATGGATCACAGTCATCTGATCTGCAATCAAACATGGGATGCATAGAACTAGAAACTGTGAAGGTGTGAAGGGAGTCACCATAAATTCATGTGCTTATGTGTGTGAGAGAAATTTATAGGTTATATAATATTATATTGCTGTTGTTGCTATGTGCCATGGACTTTACTACGACTCATAGTAACCCTATGACCGACATATCAGATCCTTCCTCTATCCTGTAATGTTGTATAATTTCTGATATGCTTGAGTCCAATGTCATAGTCACTTGTGCCAACCCAAATAACATCCATTATTTAACAACCCAAATAATGCCATTATTTATTCTCTCTAAATAATTGAAACAGCTAGAGCAATACGTTCATAGGGAACTGCCCAGATACTCAAGCTGGATTCAGAATAGGCTGAATAACAAGAAACATCATTACTGTGACATCTGATAGACCTTGACTAATATCAGAGAACATCAGAAAGAGGTTTACTTGCTCATTTGACCATGCAAAGGCATTCAGCTAGGTCGATCATAATAAATTATGGATAACATTGAGAAAAATGGAAATCCCAGAATATTTAATTGTGTTCATGCAGAACCTGTACATGGACTGAGGCGCAATCACTGGAACAGAATGAGATAATACTGTGTGGTTTAAAATTAGACAAGTATACATTAGGACTATATCCTTCCGTTGTGTCGATTCAATCTATGTTCTGAACAAATCATCAAGGAGATGGACTATATAAAGAAGAATGTAATATCAGGCTTGGAGGAAGACTGTTTAACAATATGCAGATGTAACTTTGTTAGCTAAAAGTGAAGAGGACTTGAATCACTTACTAAAGAAAATAGAAGACTACAGTTTACAGTATGGATTACAACTGTACATAAAGAAAACAAACTCCTAACAACTGGACCAAGAGGCAACATCATGATAAATAGAAAAAAATTACTGACATTGTCAGTTATTTCATTTAACTATGATTCACAGTCAACACTCACAGAAGCAACAGTTAAAAAAATCAGACAATATATTCCATATATTCATATATGCTGTCAAAAATCTCTTTCAAGTATGAAAGAGGAAGGATGTCACTTTAAAAACTAAGGTGTACCTGATTCAAGCGTTATTTTCAGTTGTTTCATATACAGATGGATTTTGGACAAAGGTTAAGAAAACTTTAAGGGGGGAAATGATGGTGTAGATTTATGGTGTTGATGAAGAATATTGACTTCATCATGGTCTACCAAAAGAAGAAATGAATCTGGTGTTGGAAGAAATGTAGCCAGAGTCCTCTCACAAGGTTAAGATGGAGTGCCTCTATCTCACTTACTTTATGCATATTATTAAGAGTGACCAGATCCTGGGGTTGGACATCATACTTGGAAAAGTAGAGAGTCAGCAAAAAAAGAGGAAGATCCTCAATGAAATGATTCAGCAAAATGACTACATAGTGAATTTAAACACAGAAGAGATTGCAAAGACCATGAAGGAATTGGGCAGGGTTTCATATCGTAGTACCATCGCTGTGAGTTAGAAATACTTCACTGACAACCAACAACAAAAACAAGCTCCCTAAATAAGATGCAGAAAGAAATCGTCCATTTACATTTGCAAATATGTTGCTTTGATGAAATTGCTCTCATAATTTATACATTCATTTTATTAGATGTTTAGAAATACTTTTGACTAAACTCTTTGTAGAGACAAATGCACTGGACATAAAATAATAATGTTTCAATTACGGAAATGTGTCTTTAATCATGTTTAAATCTGTTTTTTATACTCAGACATTAATCAGCAACCCAGATCCTTTAAAATTTCCACACCCTGTTTCTGAAGGTTATTTGTCAGATAGGAAAGATGCTTGGCTAGGAATCAACTCTTCCAAATAGACTTAACACAATTTCTTATAAATGTCCAGATCTGTATCACGCTAGCCCCTATCCTGGTTACATTGCCTCTCTAGCTGTATTAGGTCTTTGGACACTGGGAGAAAAGATGGCGTGTGAAGTGTCTAGATGTCCAAGCAATCAAGTACATATACATTAAAAATACAGTTTCTCCATACACAAAAACCAATTCAAAGTGGATCAAGGACCTGGATCTAAAACCAAGGGCTATGAACTTCATTAGAGAAAAGTTTGGAAGAACTTTAGAAGATTTAATCCACAACATAAACAGTCTTCCAAGCATCCTGAAATACCTACAACCAGGAGTGGATATAGATGAATGGGACCTTCTAAGAATAAAATCCCTTTGCACATCAAAAAACCCCAACAGGTTAAAAAGGGAAACCACAGACTGGGAAAAAATATTTGACAATGACGTGTCTGATAAGTGGAGGGACAGCGCAGGAGAAGAATGCCCTCTATGAGGTGGACTGATTCAATGACTGGGGTAATCTGGATGGGTGTGTCAGAGACACTGCAATTGGCACAGGACAGAGCAGAGTTTAGGCCTGTTGTACTATGAGTCACTATGAGTCGCAAGAGACTCGACGGCACATAACAACAACAACAACAGAGGTCTGATGCTAAAGGTAAGAGGCCCGAGGAATGTAACAGAGAATCAAGTGCTTAAAAAGAGCTGGACAGCACCTATTCTTTCCCACCTGCTGCCTCCCTCATTTATCACTTATTCATGGCTCCTCACAGCGTTGAGCCCCAGGCTGTCACAGAGCTCTTCCATACCTTAGGAGAGGCTTGTTTACTGAAAATTAAATGGAGTCTTAAGGTTAATTTAGTTATCCCATTGCCTAATATGTTGATCAAGCACTCACTTAACTTTTACAGATGGAGGTAAAAAATGATGAAACTTTAACTCACATATTTTGGACATGTTGTTAAGATAGGCTGTTCCTTGGAACAGGGCATCATGCTTGGAAAGGTGGAGGGTCAATGAAGCTGAGGGAGAGCCTCAATGACATGGACTGATGCAGTGTCTGTGGGTAATGGACTCTAATGTATTGGGGATCTAGGGATGGTGCAGGACAGGACAGCGTTCACGTCTATTGTTCATGAGGTAACTATGAGTAGTACTCCACTAGATGGCAGTTAACAACAACAACAACACAATATAAGAGATTCTTTTTTTTTTCTTTTCTCTTTTTTTTATCTTGGACCGCTGGGGAACTCACAATATAAGAGATTCTTAATGTGTGATAGAACAGACAAATTCTGTGAGGGGAAAAAAAGGATTAATTCATTCAGGGTTACATTAATTCTACAAATTCTTGTTATGAACTACCCTGGATGTGAAACATTCTTTTTGGTTTTAATGCATTCCTGTCATACATGTAGACAGGAAAGCCCCCCACATAACATTGTTGTGAAACTTAAACTGTATAACATGTGTAAAGCCCTTAACACTATACATGACAGTAAGTACTTAAAAGTGTAGGGAAAAATAAAATTATCCTTTGTTAATCTGAAAGCTACATCATGAAAATGATCTATAACTGCCACATCATATTTCTAATTAGCTGACCTACCAATATTCAACACAAAATAGGTCCATACGGCTTTAGAATTGTTTATAATACATTTTAACTGCTTCTGTAGCTATTAACTTTAGCAAATATCCTACTGTCCAATCACCCATTAAATGTGTTGTGAGTGGAAATGTGCTCCCTTCATGTTGCCTTTATTTCACCCATAAGCTATTTAAAATAATTTATTTAAAATGGTTTCTGACTAAGCGAAAGTCTCCCAGCCCCCTTTATAGCCATTGCAATGACAAACAGTCAATTTCAGCCTGCTCTGTTGTAACACTGAATTTACCAAGCTCTGGGTCTCTTAGAGGCACGCAAGTCAAGCAGCTCATTTCAGCCTTTTCAGCACCAATGGGAAAAAAAAGAAACTGGATGAATAGTCATAATAGTAGATGTATTTTCTTTCTTCAGTAATCAAAGTTAATAAGGAGGTAAAATGAGTAGTATGTTTGGAAAATTATCTGAGCAATTGCTAGGTATGAAGGAATAAAATTTTATTATTACAAAAATCATATAATAATGCTGGATTATAATTTTCTTGCTATAATTTAAGATAGTGAAATAACCTCTCTGTCATTAGCCAGTAAATTATAACATACTATGACAGATTTGGAAGCAGGAGTGGCATCCACTTTCTAAATAACATGCCTCTGGAAACCTATGAACTTTGATAAATGTCGATAGTTGTAGAGGGGCTTCAAGTCTTTTGTTCATAGGGTCGCTATGAGTTGTGCTTGACTCAAAGGCAATAAACAACAACATCAACAACTGGGACATTGTTCCTCAGCTGCTTCATAGCCTACAGATGGCTGAATTATTAAGCCATAACCTTAAGTATTGTGTTGGTCCCTTTTTTAAAAATTTCCATTAAAAATAAACATTGTAGTTGCGAACCAACATTAACTAGCATTATCTATTTCGAGAAAGATATGTACCATTTTATTTCATTTTGACCACTTGAGTTTTCCCAAAAAAACACTAATAAAGAGGTTACAAGCTTGCTAATTTTTCTGTTTTCCCCAGTAACTCCATTATTTTCTTATGCCATATTATATTTGGGAAAGAGTATCTGCATCTTAAGTGTTTCCAGCTTTCCTATCATCTTCCGTGTTGCTTAATGTTAGACAGAAAGAAAATTGGAGACACTGAGCTAGTGAAACAAGTAATCTAGGTATCTGTAATCAGCTTTTAGACCTTTCTGTCTATAGCTGTGTGATTTATGATGGGCTTTGGTATACATCTCTTCTGGGTCCAAAAATGTCTTTGTTGGAGCCAGGAAATTTTTGCACAGACATCTTATTCTAACGATGATTTATTCTTGTTGATGTAGTCTAAATATTTGTAAAACTCTCTGCACCATGTGCAAAGCCAAGTTTACTTACAAGCTTTTTACATAAACTTTTCCGTGATATTTTGACTGTAATTATAGCAGTCTTGTGAGTAACAATACATATACATATAAGGAAGTATGGCATATACCACTATCATTCAACTGTGTGCACTAATAACCAGAGCCAAAGAAGAGGAAATAGAT
>NW_006399829.1:7751777-7764744 GCF_000299155.1 Elephantulus edwardii | reverse complement strand
ACTGATTTCATCTCCTTATCAAAAATCAGTTGACCATAGATAGATAGGCTGATCTCCGAGTTCTCAATTCTATTCCACTGATCTATATGTCTGTTCATTGTATTAGTACCATGCTGTCTCAACAGCAGTGTAGTAAGACTTGAAATCAGGAAGTGAGAAGCCTCCTACTTTTTTTCTATTTTTAAGGAGTGCTTTGCTTATTCAGGGCTTCTTTCCATTCCAAATGAAACTGGAGATTGCTTTTTCCATTTCGTTGAAGAATGATTTCTACCTACTTTCGCAGTCAAAAATCGATCAAACATGTAACAACCAAGATGCATTAATAATAATGGTTGACTGGAATGCAAAAGTTGGGAATAAGGAATAAGGATCAGTAGTCAGAAAACATGGACTTAGTGACAGAAATGAGGCTGGAGATAGAATGATAGGATTTTGAACACTCAACGATTTATTCTTTGCAAATACCTTTTGTAAAAAACGTAACTGGTAACTATACACATGGATTACACTTAATGGTATGCACAGGAATAAGATCAATTGCATCAGAGGAAAGAATCATCAAAGAAAGTTAATTATCAGCTGTGAAAACTAGGCCAGGTACTGATTGTGGAACAAACTATCAACTACTCAAATGCAACTTCAAACTAAAGCCAAAGAAGGTTAAATCAAATCCACAGGAACCAAAATTTGACTTTAGGTTTATCCCACATGAATTTAAAAACCATCTCAGGAACACATTTAAGATCTTGAATACTAATGAGTGATCATACGAGTTCTCTTTTATAATTTATGAAGAATACATAAAGTAATTACAAACATGAGGAGGAAGAAAAGATCAAGATGAATGTCAAAAGAGACACTGAATATTTCACTAGAGCTTGAGGAGGAGCCAAAGCAAAGGGAAGAAAGCAGAAATTTAAGGACCTGAAAAGAAGATTTTAAAGGGCAGCTTGGGAAGACAAACCAAAGTATTATGAAATGTGCAAAGAGTCAGGAAATCAAAAAGGCAAACTCTTTTGGCATTTCTTAAACCAAAGGAAATATAGAACAAATGGAAGCCTTGAATTGAAATATTTAAGGACATTATGGGAAGAATATTAAATGATCAAGGAAACATTAAAAGAAGAAGGAAGGCGTATACTATACAAAGTCACTGTACCAAAAAGGATTGGCTTGTAAAGAAGAATTTAATGAAATAACCTATGAACAAAAAGCAATGATGATGGAGGAGGAAGACCAGGATGCACTGCAGGAATTAGCAAAAAACAAGGCTCCAGAAATTGATGGAAATATAATAGACATCTTTCAGGAAATGAATGCTGCTCTTGATGTGCTCACCAGGTTGTGTCAGGAAATCTGGAGAACAACTACTTGGCTAACTGAACGGAAGAGATCAATATTTATTCTTAATCCAAAGAAAAGTGACCCAACAGAGTATGAAAATTATTGAACAATGTCACTTTTATCACACAGAAGCAAAATCCTGCTGAAGATTATACAAAAATGACTGGAACAGTACATTATCAGAAAACTATGAGAAATATAAACTGAGTTTAGAAGAGACCATGACACTAGAGACATTATCTTCAGTGAGAAATGGATTTTGGCCTTAAGCGAAGAGTACCAGACTGATATCTATATATGTTTCATTGAATATGCAAAGGTATTTGACTGTGTGGATCACAGCAAATTGTGGTTAACCTTAAGAAAAATGGGAATCCCAGAACACTTGATAGTGTTCAAGTGAAACCTATACTCAGACCAGGAAGCAGTCCTCAGAATACTTCAAGGAAACACTACACTGTTTAAAATCAGGAAAGTAGCATGTCAGAAATGCGTCCTGTCAATATAACTTTTCAATCTGTACATGGAACAAATAAATTGGAGGCTGGAATTTATGAGGAGAAATGTGGCATAAGGATTGGAAGAAGAGTCATCAATACCCTGCATTATGCAGATGACATAATCTTGCTTGCCAAAAATTGAAGAGGAGTTGAAGTATTTGCTGCTGAAAGACAAGAACTGTAGTCTTCAATATGGATTGAAACTCAATATCAAGAAGACAAAGATTCTCACCACTGGGCCAAACAATGTGCAGCAGCATGATAGATGGAGAAGAGATTGAGTTTGTTAACAATCTCAGCTTGCTCAGCTCCACAATCAACACTCTTGGCACCAGCAATCAGGAAATTAAAAGAGAGATTGCATTGGGAAGTGTGCTGTCAGAGAGCTTTCCAGAGTGCTGAAGAGTAATTATTTTAGTCCAAGGAATAAGATGTGCCTGCTCCAGACCATGGTCTTCACAATTACTTGCTGCACATCAGAGACCAAGGATGACAGAAGAAGAACCAATGTCTTTGGGCTGAGAAGCTGGAAAAGAGGTTTGAATATACCATGCACTACCAAGGGAACAAACAAGTCTTTAATGGAGAGCGTGAAACTAAGTTTCTCCTTGGAGGCAAGGATTGTTGAAGCTCTGTCTCACATACTTTGGGCACATGGCCAGGATGGACCAGTCCTTGGAGAAGGATATCATGCTTGGAAGGGTGGAGGGACAGAGCAGGAGAGGAAGATTCCAAAGGATTGACACAGTAATTGGGGTAATGAGGGTTGGTGTGTGAAATAGTGACATTTGCTCATGCTAGGGCAGGGTTCAAAGCTACGGAGCATAGGGTTTCTATGTATCATAGGTGACTCAGTGGCGCATAACAACAATAACAGAACTATATATAGTAATTTAGCACACAGAACAAATATTGGCTAATTATCTAGCAGAATGCACTTAAATCTTAGAAGTATGTGTCTTCTCCATATCCTTAAAAAGGTGTTTTCATGCTTTACGTGAAAATATTCACAGACATCTGGTAGTTTAAGAAATATTAATTCCAAGCAGTTTGAATAAAATAAATTAAATTCTTACTTGTATGGGAAAATGAAATAAATATTTTGCCTTATATAAATCAGTTTGTCGTGAGTTAAAACTGATTCAATTGCAACTAACAGCAGCAAAGACCAAGTGAATGTGTTTTATAATAAAATAATTCTGCATATATTCTATAGTAGTGGAAAGAATTAAGCCTCAGTTTTGAATATTTCTTGGGGGGAGGATAAGTTGGGGAAAGTTCCAATTTATTGGGCTTTCTCCTTTCTTTGATTTCTTTCTTTCTTTTTTTGCAAAGGGGTCAACAACAACATCAAAAACAAAGAAACCAAAACAATACTGAAAACTGTGAAGAAGACAGATAAAAAACTGATGTAGTGACTATAAGATTGAGCTTGAGCTCAATTTTTTAATTTTATTTTATTTTTTTAATAATTTTAATGAACATTTACAGAGAATTTGGATTTCCATTCATTCATTGCTGCACTTCTCTCCCCGCCCAGCCCTCTCCGCCTGCCCCCCAGTTCGCTCCTCTCTTTCAAAAGTAAAAGAAAGACTCCCTCCCTGGTACACAATCCCCCCACACCCCTCCTGCCACCCCAAGTACATTCCACTATGTAACCTTAATTGTGGACTCTACTGCACTGAAACAGATGAGGGACTGAATAATTTAAAAGCGATGTATGATAGGGTATTATGGTTATCCCAAGAGTCCACTTGGCCAACTGACTGGAAGTGATCTATATTTATTTCCATTCCGAAAACAGGGTGACCCGACCAAGTGTGGGAATTATTGAACAATGTCACTAGTATCACATACTAGCAAAATCTGCTGAAGATTATGCAGAAATGGCTCAAACAGTACATTGACAAAAAACTACCAGAAATAAAAGCTGGGTTTAGAAGAGGTTGTGGCAAAAGAGACATTATCACCAATGTCAGATGGATCTTGGCAGAAAGCAGAGAGTACCAGAAGAATGTCTGTGTTCAATTGACTATGCAAAGACATTTGACTGTGTGGATCACAAGAAATTGTGGCTAACTTTGAGGAAGATGAGAATCCCAGAACACTTGGTTGTGCTTATGTGAAACCTATACTTGGAGCAGGAAGCAGTTCTCAGAACAGAGCAGGGAAACACTGTATGGTTCAAAATCAGGAAAGGAGTGTTTCAGGAATGCATCCTGTCCTTCTATCTTTTCAATCTGTATGCAGAACAGATCATTACGGAAGCAGGGCTTTATGAGGAGGAATGTGGTATCAAGATTGGAGGAAGTCTCTTCAACAACATACAATATACAGATGACACAACCTTTTTTTTTCCTGAAACCAAAGAAGACATGAAGTGCTTGCTGCAGAAGGTCAAGGATTGCAGGATTGAAGCTCAACATCAAAAAGACAAAGATTCTCACCTTGTGGACCAATTCACAGTACCATGGTAGATGGGGAACAGATTGAGGTTATTATGAATTATAGTTTGTTCAACTCCACAAGTAACACTCTTAACACCAGCCGTCAGGAAATCAGAAGACAAATTGCACTGGTAAATTCTGCTGTCAGAGACCTCTCCAGAATGCTGAAAAGCAACCATGTAAGTCTAGAGACTAACTTGTGCCTAATCCAGCCCATGGTCTTCACAATTACTTGTAATGCTTCAAGTTGTGGTGCTGGAGGATAGTCTTGAACATCCCATGGACTGCCAAAACAAATAGGCCTGTCTTGGAAAGGGTGAAACCAAGCCTCTCCTTGGAGGTGAGGATTTTGAAGCTCCATCTCACATACTTTGGGCACATGGCCAGGAGAGACAGGTCTGTGGAGAAGGACATGCTTGGTAGGATGGAGGGACAGCACAGAGGAGGAATACCCTAGATAAGATGGATTGATACAGTAACTAGGGCAATAGGGGATGTTGTGTCAGAATTAGTGAGATTGGCTCAGGACAGGAAAGGGTTCAAAGCTGCTGTACGTAGGGTTGCTATGGGTCGCGGGTGACTTGACAGCACATAACAACCACAACAACATATTGGTTAGTTTTAACTCAGGCCTCTTACTTAGAGTCAACAAGACCTCATTGAGGGCCTTAGTATTTAAAAGTCAGTTGTTGTTATATTTTGGAGGAACATTCTTCTAAGTGGTACAGCATTCTTCTGTCAATATGCTGTACTGAGGTAACCTAGGGTTGCTGTGATGGTGAACTTTGTGCCACTGGGGTGTCAAAATCTGTAAGGGTTGTTCATGGTGGACTGTAGTTGAAGCTCACAGTTTAGGACCTGTTTGGAAGCAGGAGTGGCATGCGCTTCCTAAACAACGTGCTTCTGGAAACTCTATGAACTTTGAGAAATGACAGTTGTTATAGAAAGGCTTCAGGCCTTTTGTTCACAGGGTCACTATGAGTGGGTCTTTAATTGATGGCAATCAACAAACACAACATGGCACACAACAAAATTTATAAATTTTCAATTTTTTTAAAAATTTGAACTATTATATATAATATTGAGTCACCAAATACAGTTTAATTAGAAAATTTATATAAGTTTTTTGGCATTGTGTATGTATTAAATGCTCATTGCATTGCAGTTGTGTGGTTGCTTTTAATTTTAGATGGTCTCCCAAGATTTAATTTGACTTTTTTTGTGTTTTCTCTATGGATACAATGACAGTCAAATATGAGAAAATTTAAAGTTGCAAACTGATCAAGCCAGATATAGCCTCAGTTTGACTTCATGATTATTGGTAATTTTTTAACAAAGACTAACTGATTAAATAGTCAACAAATTTACCCATTAAATGTTATTGCATGTAGAATTCACTTTAAAACAATCCAATTAGGAAGATAAATGTGTAAAAAGAAATTAAAATTGTCCACAGTTGGTAACTATTGAAATTATGTAATAAAGGTGTAGAGGTTTATCAACTCTTCTTTGTACTTTTGTGTCTGAAATTTCTCACAATGAAATGTTTTAACTGGCAAGTCAAAAGTCAGTTGTGGCTGCCAACCACAAAAAGATCATTTGGTGTTTACTCCCAGAATAGTACTGTGACAAGCTTACAAGAGCAGGCATGATAATAATCATATATCCAGAACAAATTGGGAATTATTTTGTTCAGCACTAGAGTTGTGGACAGCTTTCAGAGCTCCTGTAGTTTATGATTTACTGCAAGATTCTCCAAGTCTGTATATACATTGCCTTAAAAAAAATGCAAGAACTGTACTGTTTCATTATCTTTTCATTTACTTTGACAATATAAATAATCCACCGACAATTTTCTTCATAAGAAGCCCTGGTGGTACAGTAGTTAAGCACTGAACAGCTAACTGAAGGTCACTGCTCTATAGAAGAAAGAGCTGACAGACTGCTTCTGTCTATGTCAGCCTGGGACATTTCCTAGGGCTGTTCTCCTCAGTCCTAGACAATGGCTATGATTTGGAATCAACTCAATGGCCATAGACACCTTTCTTCATGGAAAAGAGAAGAGATTAAATATATTCCCTTTTGACCAATTTAAAATTGTTTATCTGATGAAAACAAAAGGAAAAAGAATCAGACTTAGTAGTTAGGGTTTACAACAAGCTGTAAAGAAAGGTTTAATGCCTGAAGGGAGATAACAGTACAGACTTTAGAGCAAAAGTTTATTAAATGATGCTAGACTGATAGCCAGGGGGGTAAAAAAAAAGAAGCAGCAGTACACGTAGTCACTATCTCTGCTTCTGTTTCCCGTGCTGCACATTTCTCAGAGCTCTCTGCAGAGGTAGACTCCTGTCCTATCTCTTACACACGGCTGGCTTTTCTGACACAGTCTTCCACAGCCTGATATGTGCAGTTCTAGAGTGAGGGCTAGACTGAGAACTCATTAGCGGACTTTTCCTCCTAGAATATCTTTTTAGGAGGTACTGTTGGTGCCCTACTCCATTACCTGTGCCTGTCAGACAGTCCTAGATATAGATGATTGCCTTTGGGGTTTTCAAGTAGACGCTGGAAATAAATGCAGATTAGGAGAGTTACTGTGCAGTGGGGATTATCCTCCCTTCAGCTGTGGAACTGTTTGAGAATAGGAGGAAGAACATCCAAGACTTCGCACATGCAGGCATTAATCTACTTTATCGCACCAATTTATTCTTGCTGTACAGTGTAAGTGAAAACCTTATTGATGAGGCTTTGTAAGAACTTGAACATTGTAAGAATATGGGAGGAAATGGCTACAAGTGACAGCTCTCATTGACAAAGAGCCCACTAGAGCAGGGATTTGGGAATCTTGGGGAAATTAGAATGAACTGTGTTCTTCATTTGCTGAGAGAAAAATAGCCTCAACATTTAGATGCTACCCTCATACTGTCACGTAGCTTGTGTTATTGTGGCTTGATAAGCTGGAACCGCAATGAGGTTGAACATCTTCACAGCATCAGATGATTCTGTGATGATGATAAATCGAAATAAATGCAGTCTCTCTGTAATGACATTTTAAAACAGACAAAATATGAATACTTTCTGAGTGACACAAGTGATCAAGTATTTCCCTACTCTAATATGAAGGATTACTCCTTCCTTACCCATTAGGACTTTAACTTCAGTCTAGTCTTTCTTCATTTAGATAAGATTTATTGGGATAATTATACCTCCAACTTCTTGAAAGCATATAAACTAGAATAAAACTGTTCCCTTCTGTTGTTGTTTTTAGATGTCATTGAGAGAATTATAGTTAATGGGGATCCTACTGATCTGCCCTATTCTGCACAATTTCAAGTGTGTTCCTGATAGTCAATGGCTGAAGAATGGACAATTAAAAGACAATTAAAAGGAACTGTATGAATAAAACAAGCACTATCCTATCGCACTAAGGGTGTTAATTGTGGATCCAAGTAAAACGAAGTCACAGACAACTTCAGTCTTTTCCCTATCTGTCATGACAATCGGTAGCATCAGGATGGATGGTGAAGAGATTGAGATTGTTCACAGCTTCAGTTTGCTCAGCTCCACAGCCAACACTCTTGGCACCAGTAGCCAGGAAATCAAAAAAACGTATTGCAATGGGAAAGTCTGTGGTTAGGGACCTCTTTAAAGTACTCAAGAACAACGGTGTCTCTCTGGAGACTAAGGTGTGCCTGATACAGGCCATGGTTTTTGCAATTACTTGTTATGCATCAGAGAGTTGAACAATGACTAGGGAGGATAGAAGAATTGACGCCTTTGAGCTGTGGTGCTGGAGAAGAGTACTGAATGTACCATGTACTGCCAAGAAAACAAACAGATTCACCCTAGAGAGGGTTAAACCAGGCTACTCCTTGGAGGCAAAGATTCTGGGGCTTTGTCTGACATACTTTGGACATGTTGTAAGGAGACACAGGTCTTTGGAGAGGAACATCATGCTGGGTAGAGTAGAGGGACAGCACAGGAGGGGAAGGTCCTCTATGAGGTGGATTGATTCAGTGACTGGGGTAATTGGGTTGGGTGTGTCAGAAGCAATGTGATTGTCACAGGATAGAGTACGGTTTAGGGCTGTTGTACATAGGGTCGCTATGAGTCGCAAATGACTCGATGGCACATAACAATAACAACAACATTATGATATTACCTATTGGTGCAGTGATGAGAATTTTTATCTTCTTGATGTTGAGATGCAGTCCATATTGAGAGCTGTATTCTTTGATCTTCTGCAACATGAGCTTCAAATCTTCCTCGCTTTCAGGAAGCAAGGTTGCACCATCTGCAAAAAGCAGGTTATTGATAAGTCATACTCTCATTTTAATGCCACATTTTTCTTCATAGAATCTAGTTTCTTGAATAATTTGCTTGGCATACAGATTGAATACATAAAGAGATAGAATACAATCTTGATTCACTCCTTCTTTTTCATCCACATATGGGCAATCCCCTCCCTTAAAAGTAACTGCCTTTGAAAACCCTCAGAAAGGTCAGCTCTAAGTCAAGTATGACTCTACAGTACACAGCAACAACAACAGTGTTCCTTTAGGGAGCTCTGGTGGACTAGTGGTAAGAAACTGCACTACAATCACAAAGTCATACGGTTTGAATCTGCCAGCTGCTTTGCATGAGAAGGATGGATAATCTCCTTCCCATGTGATTAACTTCCCCTCAAAAGCTGCTAGAGGGTCACCTTTGGGTTGCTTCCAACTCAACGGTACTCAACAAAAACAATTCATATTCCTTTGTTCTGTTCGCATAACAGTCTGTTGCTCTAGGTATTGGTTTTACATGAGCACAATTAAGTGTCCTGGAATTCTCATTTTTCTGAATGTTAGCCATAATTTGTTATGATTCAAACAGTCAAATGCCTTTGCATACTCAATAAAGCATAAATAGACATTCTTCTGGTATTCTTTCAGTCAGGTTCCATCTGATATCAGCGATGATATCCCTCGTGCCATGGTCTCTTCTAAATCCTGCCTGAACTTCTGGCAGTTCCATATGCATGTACAGTTCCAGCCATTTAAAAATTATTTCCAGCTATATTTTTCTTGCACATAATATTAATGATGTTGTTCAATAGTTTCCACATACTGTTGGATCATCTTTCTTGCGAGTAGGAACAAACATACATCTCTTCCAATCAATTGGCCAGACAACTGTCCTCCAAATTGTCTGACATAAATTCGAACAAAATCAATATCCTTAGCAGTCAGGAAATCAGGAGACATATTGCACTGGGAATGTCTGCAGGCAGAGACTCCTCTAAATTATTGAGGAGCAATGATGTCAGTTTGAGGACACATGCTTTTCTGATTCAGGCCATAGTCTTTCTGATCATTTGCTACCATCTGAGAACTGGGCAACAAATAGTAAAAATGACAGAATAATTGATGCCTTTGCACTTTGGTGTTGGAGGAAAATACTAAACATGCTGTGGACTGCTAAAACAATAAACAAATATGTCTTGGAGAAAGTGTAGCCTGAGTGCTCCTTGGAGGCAGAGATGATACAACAATGTCACACATAATTCAGGCAGACAGCTATGAGAAGTTATTCCTTGGGGAGTGGCATCACGTTTGGAAAGGTGGAGGGAGGGCAAAGGAAAAGAAGACCCACAACCAGGTGGACTGACATTGTGACTGCTACAATGGGCTCTAGTGTGTCAGGGAGTGTAAGGATGGCACAGGATAGGACAAGGTTAAGATCTTGTTCATAGGGTCACTATAGGCCATCCTGGACTTAAGGACACATAACAATGACAACATCCTATCCTACAAGGTCATAGTCATAAGACTTTCTCAATGATGATTTATAGCTTCAGGACTGTGTTGATCTTGCATAAAAATAAGAAGTATTACTCCTTACTCCTCTTCTTTCTAGGTCTAATGCTACCCAAGTTTCTTAATTATCTAGTGCTGTTTTGATGGCCTTCTGTTGGAAAACTGGTTTCACTCTCAAAGGCACATGGTTCAAATACATCAGTTGCTCCACGGGAAAAAGACGGGCAATCTCTTTGCACGAGATTTACTGCCTCTGAAAACCACCTGGATAGTCAGCTATGGGTCAGTTCCAACTTGATGGTAAACAACAATAACATAACAAAAACCAGCTTGAGTGGGTAGCTTTAGCAAGCAGAAATATATCCTCTCACAGTTTAAGAGATTAGGATTCTGAATTCAGAGTGTCCGTTTTCTCCGTTGGCACTGGAGAAAAGTCCTTGTTTGCTTTCAACTTCTACGGGTCCAGCATTTGTTGGCAAATTTAATGTGTATTGACCTTCTTTATGTCAAGGAGGTTCCCAAAGCAAGGACCTGGATCGAAAGACATGCTCACTCCTGGTTCTTCTTTCTTGGTGGCATTGAGGACTCTCTTATCTCACTTAACTTTTCTTTCATCACATATGGGACAATACAGCTTGTTCTCATGAGGCTTCAGTCCTTGGAAAAAGGCGTCGTGCTGGGTAAACAAAAGAGAGGAAGACCTATAACAAGAAGGATTGATGATTGACACCATGACTGTAATAACGGGCTGGAGCACATCAGAGGATAGCACAGGACAGGGCAAGGTGCAGATGTGTTGTTCCTAAGATTACTATGAGTGGACTCAATGGCAAAAGAACAGCAATAAGATAAAAGCATGTTTCAGGCTACACTCCAGGAAAGTCCTTTCACATTAGATATCATTACTCAATTGCAGTATTAGAATGCTATATCCAAAATATAGAGAGTCATGAACCAGTCAAGTAAGTTTGTATTTTTGGTGGATACATCTCAATACACTTTACTTATCAAATCTTATTTTCTGACCACTTAAGCATTTTTATAGTAAAAATTTCACTAAATTCTATGGCTTCCAACTATTGGTGCTGATTTTACTGAGGTGTGAATAAGGAATGGAAAGATCATGAAAGTAGCACAGAGAGATAAAGTGTCTTTGAACCAGTGATTCTTTCAAAATATAGTCTCAGAATCAAGTTATACATCTTTGGTGTTTTGTTACTTAGTGTAATGCTAAAAAGTAGGCATTTTAAAGGAGGATTTGTGACATCGAGATGACAGATATGGCCAAGCCATTTATTTATTCAGGCATTAAACTACCATTTGCCACTTCCTGTCTGGAAGATAAACTCAATGAAGTCAAGGGACTGGCTGCTTTATCTCCTCTCCATTAATTTCAGGTTGGCAAATAATAATCATAATAATAATAATCATAATAACAATAATAATAATAATATATGATTGACAATCAAATATTTATGAAATAAGTAAGTGAAGAATACACTGAGCACTTATTATGTCTTAAGCACTGAGAGAGGCATTATAGGGTGTCAATAATATTCCTACCCACAAGGAATTTTAAAGCTAATGAGGGAATTTGAAACATCTACAGGATAGATAGAAACAACTGCAATGGATATAGATAGCAAGGAAAACTTCAAAGAGGAGTTGGGTAGAATGAGAAGGTTTCAAGATAAAGGCATGAAAGCACATTCTACATGGAGTTTAACAGCATTAATGATTCATAGCCACACTCCAGCTTGTTTCCAGAGGCTATGAATCTTAACAGGATAAAGACTCTGTTAATTTTGCCTCCGAGCAGCTGGTGGATTCAAACCATCAGAGGTGAGTGACCTACTGGTTAGAAGCTCAACACTCTCCAGACTATCTCAGAAGAACAAAGAGTCATGCAATTTTTAAAAATGGAAGAGTGGTGCTTTTCCCCTCTTGAGGTTTTGCTTGAAAAAGGTTGCTTTTTAGAGGTTAGCTGCTATTAACCTCACAATTAAAAAGCATTAGCATCTTCTCATTAGTGTTGTATGAGGTGGAAATGTTGACCATGCCTTGAGATGGCTGGCTGGAGAAAGAAAATGAAAGGGAAATATTTGCGTTTGTTCTCTTTCTATCCCAGCAGCTTTGATGGTGTAGTCTGAAGGAAGTTGCACCACTGATCCTCTTAATCCAAAGTCTACCTACTCTGGAGATTTAAATCTGCAAGTTGCTCAGAGAGAAAGATGAGAAGTCTTTTTGTGTGATTTGCTGCTGTTGTTTTTGTTATGTGCCTTACAGTGAATTAGTGTGACTTATAGACATGTAAAGTAAATGAGTCCAACTCAACACACAGTAATGAGAGAGGCAGAGAAATATATGAAAAAGAATCATAAAGGAAAGAGACTTATTGAATAATAGAGCCAAAGGAGGCCCAAGAGATTAGAAGCAACTTCTACCTTAGTTTGCCAATGGGCAAAGTAAACTGAAAGAAATGAGATGATTTTCCTAATGCCATTCAGTAAGTGTGACAAATCTGGCAATAGAAGTTGTGGAAAGTAGGTCATAAAATACAATACTGGTTACAAGCAGGGGAAAGAATTACCAATCATCCACTTTCAACTCTGTATTTTCTTTTGGGTTATATACAAATAAATGGAAAAAAGAAATTGCTAAATCAAGGCACAAATATCCTGCAATTCAAAGCAGATAAATTGCAGAAGGAATTATTGGCTGCTTTACCAAAAAAGTTCAGTGTAAGATTCTTTCTAGAAAGACATTTTCCCCTCACTGAAGGTGGATTAGTTTTTATTAAATCCCTTGTAACTTTTCAGGGACAAATGAGCTCAAACACTTGAATACTACATTGTGTGTGTGTGTGTGTGTGTGTGTGTGT
>NW_006399829.1:7737496-7751677 GCF_000299155.1 Elephantulus edwardii | reverse complement strand
CCACCTTAATTAAAACTTTCCCATATCTCAACAATTATGATTCAAGCCATGGTCTTTCTGATTACTTGCTATGCATCTGAGAGCTGGACAATTAATAAGGATTACAGGAAAAGAATTGATGCCTTTGAGCTGCGGTGTTGAAGAGAAGCACCGAACATCCCATAGATGACAAGAGAATAAACAGTTCTTGGAGAGGGTGAAGCCAGAGTGCTCTTTAGAGGCAAGAATAATGAGGCTTTGCCTCACATACTTTGGACGTGTTGCTAGGAGGAGCTATTCCTTGAAGAAGGACATGATGCTGGGAAGGGTGAAGGGTTCATGAAGGAGAGGAAGCCCCCTCAACCAGGGGTATAACAAGGTGACTGCTGCAATGGGCTCTTGTATGTCAGGAAGTGTGAGGATGGCACAGGACAGAACAAGATTCAGATCTTTTGTTCATAAGGTTGCTATGAGTTGTGCTCAACTCAACAGCACCTAACAACATCAACAACAATAACAACAAGAACAACAACAACAACAACTGTGCTATCATGGACAGCAAAGTGTTGGGAGGAGAGAATGAATCCTTGTTGATCCAGTCTACAGGGATTATACTGCTGACCTGAAGGCCACACCTATCTTGCCTAATGGAAGGGAGCCATAAGAAGGGAGAAAGATGAGAAATCTCCTCCAGTGCAATTTACAGCTTTGGGGACTCACTGCAAGGTCAGCTATGAGTCAGTTAGATTCGATAGCAAAGAGTTTGAGAGTTAATTTAAATGAGAGGGTGAGGAATCCAGGCTCATCTCTTTTCCATTTTTAAAGAGAAACTTGCCATGTCCTCTTGAAATTGTGAACAGATTCCATGAAAATAGGACATTCACTCAGAAGGGTGAGGCATTATTTCATCTTTCTCCCACTTTCCCATTGTGCTCCCAATTTGAGAATCAAATCTTTGGGTTTAGCATTCTTGTACAAAATAAACCAGTTGTTATGTTAAATGGTTTGAAAAAGAAATTATTACTGCTATATTTTATGGCTCTCTCACCTACTTTGATTTGAATTTCAACATCTAAATATCATTTCGGGAGCTCAGGTGTCCTAGTGGTAAGGTGTTGAGCTGTACAACCCAAAGGCATATTAAACCCAATGGCCTTTGCAGGAAAAAGATGGACCATCTCTTCCCTTAAGATTTATAGCCTCTGAAAACATGCTAGAAGTTCAGGTGTGACACAGTTCTGACTTGAACACACAAAAATATCATCATTAAAAAAAAAACACCAAAAACAAAAACAAAACAAACAAAAACAGCAAACCAAACAATTCTCTTTTAGAACGAGAACCAGAGAATGAGAGGAAAACCTTCAACACGATGGGCTGACATTGTGACTGCAACAATGGGCTGGATCTTATCAAAGACTGAGAAGATGGCACAGGCTAGAGCAAAGTTCAGATGTGTTTTTCATAGGGTTGCTATGATTTGTAGCTAACTTGATGGCACCTACCAACAACAATTATATCATTTATGCATTGGTGATGTAGTCTGTAAGGAGTTTCACTGCTAATTCCAAAGCCATGCTAATCTGATGATTCAAATCTACTGTTGATTCCAGGAGAAAGATGAACGATCTCCTGTGTAATTTAGTCTCGAAAACGCAAAGAAAGATCAACTGTGAGTCGGTTCTGAAGAGAGAGGAATAGAATTTATTTTAGGAAAGTAAGAATTTACATACCACTTGATGAAGACACTCTGGTGGCCTGGTGCTTTGCCAACACTTCTAACCCACCAGCTACTTCTTTGGAGAAGGATGAACAATCTCCTCCAATAGTGATTTATAACTCCAGAAATAATGGTAGTTTTCTCAGAGTTGGAATGGACTTAACAGAGATGATTTCCTTTCTTTTGGATGGAAGAACTAAAACTTAAAAAGAACCAAACTAGTTTTCATTCAGGGAATCTGGACTCATCTTAATCCTGTGTGTCAGGATCTTCAGTAGCTATGATTTTTTTACGAAGGACATCATCTTTCTTCTGGAATGCCTTTGGACTTGAACCTTAAGCCCTTAGACTAACGAAATCTTGAAAGGAATTGCACCTTCATCATGTCAAAGACCTTGCACATTCCCAGTCAAGCCACCCCGAATCTATTACTTTTGTGACTCCCGATTTCTCTCCTCTTCCTCAACTCAGTGCAGGTGAACCAAGACAGCTTTCTGGAGGCTCACAGAGAGATTTTTCCTGAGGGAGGCACATCTCTCTAGCCTGCCAAGGAATGAAAATTCAAACCATCACGTGGATCGTTTTGAACGATACCAAATAAATCCCATCAAATGCTATACTGATAACGAAGACAGCATGTCACTGGGAGATGTGAAATTTTCCCCTCCTCCTTAGTATCAGGCTTGAATTTTGTCCTGAGTACAATAAAAATGACACAGAAGAGGCACAGGCAGCTTTCCCTGTAGAAATAACAGTTTTAATGATTGGAGGAATGAAGGGACAGAAGTATTTCTTACCTGAAAGGTCTGGAGCAGGATTTATATTGTTTATAGGTTTATATTGTTCTATATTGACCCGAGCTTGCAAACTACTCAAAAGATTAAACAAGTGGTGAACAATATTATCATTTGGAGGCAGGAGAAGGAAGGGTACATACAACCTGTTGTGGTTTACAAAAAAGGAAAGCTCCTGCCAGTAAGTGGCAAGTCCTGGGGGCCAGTAGGGGAAGCGACTTCCTGGGACTCACTGGCATCTCAAAGTCAGCTAATATCTGAGGTTCAACCAAATTGGTATATATATATATAACACCAAACAGGGCTGAGTCATCACACCATCGGACAGAGCAAGACCCCAGGCAAAGCAGCTGGGCAGACCAAGTTATTTCGGTTTTTCCAAATGAAAGAATAAAATGCAGCAGCCTGGGGAAGCTGCAGAACTGTAAGGCAGAGCCACCAAGGGCTAAGAGGGGAGGTGGGAGTCAGGGCGGGAGGGAGTGAGGCGAGCACAGCGCGGACGTCAGGAACAAAAGCTCTCCGGAGTCTGGCGGAGGCACTCGGGGAGCATAGGGTGTTTTGAATAATTATTGAAATTAGCATGTGTCTGCGCCATCCTGTGGGTGTGGCGCAGAGCAGAGTGTAAACTCTAGCGGGGCTGGAGCAAACATTGGATTAGAGGCAGCAGCCTGCCAGCCAGCCCGGGGAGCGCGGGGACCAGCGCGCGGCACGCCAAGCGGCACCATGGCCTCATCTCAAGGGAAGCCAGAGCTGAAATTCGCCGACTGGATGGCAACTCTGCCCGAGAGCATCCACAGCATCCCCCTCACCAATTTAGCCATCCCAGGTAGGCGCGTGGAGGGAGGTTGTTGGCAGGGCGCTGGGCGGTTTGCGCTCCACCAGCCCCGCCCTGCCCTGCCCTGCCCTGCCTTCCAGCTGCTAAGCGGGAACTTGCCAGGCGTTCGAGGGAGGGGACCTCGTCTTCCCGGTGGGTCTGGAGCCTGACAAGCGCGTGCTCTAGCGTTGCCCCACCTCTGGGGACTGTGGCGCTGGGCGTCAAGGTGACTGCTTTCCTCCATCCCGGCTTTGGAAGCGGTCTGTGTGTGCAGGGCTCGAGTGTGAGAACCTCAGCTCCCGCCTGGCGCCTCAAGCCCCCTCTTAGGGTGGGGGACACAGGGCAATTTCTCAGTCTTTGGGTGGCTGTGCGTGTTGAGCAGAGTCTGGTGGCCCGGGGCTATCTCCGGCGCAGCGCGTCGACCCTGGTCTCCATCCCTGAGATGGAACTGTGCGAATGTGGTTGATTTCTCCGTGGGAACCAACTCCAATCATTAATATTCGTTCCCAGCCTCTTTTAAAGAGACAAAACGCTTCCCAAAGAGTGATGAAAGTTCAGGGACAGGAGGCGGCGTGATCGTTGCCCTTGGTCAGGAGCTGAAGGGGGCGTAGGTGGGGGGCAGCGATTGCAGGTCTGTGTGGCCCTGGAGGGCCTGGCCAACTGGCCACCGGGTTGCGCAGAAGTAGGGGGCATCATAGGGTCCTGAAGGCAAGCCCTAGCCTTGGATCTGAAGCCGGCCGGCGGTACCTGTGTCAGCCACGGCAGAGGCGTGGGAATAAGAAAAAGGCAGGGAAAGGTGACCGCGCAGGAGTTCAGACAGCCTACAGGGAAGGGATCTTGGACAAAGTCCTAAGGAGACTTCAGTGTGTCGCGCACGACTTGGACAGGACTAGGCTGTTGTCTGGAGCAGGAGCTTGGTCTAGTTTCTAGCCCAGGTTCCTGAAGGGAGGGTCCTCTCAGGGCAGCCTGGTGACAGCTGGCGACACAGCGGTACCTCACTACCAATTTGGCTGTTCTCTTAGACTGAGGAAGCATAGATTCCTGATTCTTCCCGGACAGGGTTGGAGGGTAGATTACCGGTTGGTAGCCCACCCGCTACCCCAGCTGAGCCTGATTATTAAATTCAACCTCTGGGTCTTAATTCTTCTTGATCTAACCCGTCCAGCGCCCCCTCTCAGCCACTAGGGAAAGCATAAGAAAGAAAGTCTCCAGAGGCTCCAGCCAGAGCAGGTCTTGATCAGGGACACAAATCAGTGGTCTGTAGTCACTTGGATGCTTGATGACTGATGGCAGGTACTGTTCTACCCTTGGAGCCCAGTCCCTGGGATCATTTGTTTCCTCTGGCCCTTCTCCAGGAGGTGGATTCCCCAGGGCCCAGAGATCTCCAAGGGAAAACACAGCCCAGCTGGCTTCTCCACTCTGCCCTTGCCCTGTTTCCTGGTGGAGGCTGGGGATTGCTCTTTTGAAGGAGATAGTACAAAATACACAACTTTGTTGGCAAAATTCGACTCTCACTTTTGTAGGTGTTCCCATCTTGTGATGTTCATTCACTTGCATTTGGCTTTTCAGACAGTAACTTCCACATGGTTTCCTCTGAGCACTTGTGGGCACATAGAAGGTAAAAAAGGGCAGAGATGTGTTCTCTAGAAGATGACCCTTGAGGGCTACAGGGAGTGCGCAGGGCCAAATTCACAGTGGTGAGTTCTGAGGTGGGATCATGGCTCAGGCTGCCTTTGGCCCGTGACTCACCTGTCTGGTACCTGGTAAAGCAGGAACATTATGTGTGGAACTGCTAACTAAAAGGTTGCAGGTGTGGATCCAACAGCTGCAGGGATGGAGAAAGGTGGATGGTCCCCGTTTACAGCCTTGGAAACCCAGTGGAGACTTGTCCAAAGTTGACATCAACCTGCTGGCAGGTTTTCGTTTGTTGTTTGTTTTTGTTGTATGTAACAGATTGTTTTTTTCAACTTTCTTCAAATGTGCTATTTAGTGACATTAGTTATGTGTGTCATATTGTTCAGCCATCACCATTTTTCATTTCCAGATTTTCCCATCACACTTAACAGTGGGTCAGTGTATCCTAAGCAGACAGTCCTTCCTAACCTCTCCTTCCTAGCTAACTAACAAACTTTGGTCTCCGTACAATTGCCTATCCTAGATACTGCCTATAAGCTGATTTAAAACTCTCTTAGGTACACTGGCTCCTGGCTCACATAATCCTTCCAAAACTCCTATAAAGCAACCAGGGTGAGTAGGATTGTTTCCAGTTTACAAATGCAAGAAAAAACTGGGCCTTAGAGAAGGGAAATGCGCTTCAGCTCAGTGATCTGACCTCTAAACTGGACTCTAGGAGAAATCTCCTAGGAATTTTGGAGGAAAAGACTTTGGATGAATCAGCAGCAACAAGTAGTGACTATGATGAGGGTGCATTGCCAGGATTTGTTATTGCCCAAAGTCTCCAGAGCAACGCGTTCTGGTGACCTACTGTGTTAGGGACTGTGCTACTAACTAAAAGGACAGCAATTCAAATCCACCAGATGCTCCCAGTGAGAAAGATGGGCATTCTGCTCCCATAAAGATTTACCATCTCAGAACTCCTGTAGGGTCACCATCTGTCAAAACTGACTTGATGGAAGCTTTGGGTTTTGTCTTGTTATAAAATCTCAGTTTCCAAACTGAGCATCTGAGATGAATGACTTTGATATTCTGGTTGTCTTAGGACAAATAATAGAGATGATGGCAATGGTACAGCAGAGGGGTTTCCACTGCTTTCTTGACTCCTTCTTGGTAGCCCCTTTCACCACCAGCACCTCTGAGTTTAAAACCAAAATGCACTAAATCCACCACTCCTCAGTTCACTCCCAAGTTCTGTAAATTAAATTCCATAGATTCATACGTATAAGTCCAGCCTTGCAAATGTCTTCTTTTCTGCATTATTTAACATAGAGACTTTTGGGGAGAAAAAGGCAGTCAAACTTCAATAGTCAGAAGACTAATTGGAGACTATTAAACACTAATGGAATAATTGCCTTAAAATCATGCTAATAGCTTCCTGGCTGCTACATGTTTACTTGGCCAGTTGCTACAGCTTGAATTAAGTAATTATCTCCACCATTTAAAACCACTCCTGGTGCACCACACAAGTGTTTCCTGTCGAAGAGGTGCTGCTGCTCTGTCATTCTCAGAACCCCAGGTTTTCTTAGGTTTCCTTGGTGGAAGAAACAACTGCGGAGTGAAGAGCTTCTAAATTAGGAGGCCACACACGGGCAGGGTGGTGACCCAGACTGCCCATGGTGAGTGGGAGGAACTGTACGGCCAGGTGTGCAGTATCTCCCACCACCAGTGCAGGCTCCTGTTCTGGATGTGACTGGATCCTTGATAGCTTTCAGGATCACGTCGTTCTGCAGATGCTTTCTATTTAAAAGGCTTTCTGATTTCGTTTTTGAGGTTAGACTGAGGGATTCAGTTAGTCGTTGGTATTAGTTCTTTTACTTTCAATTTATTTTTTCAAAGCAGTGACTGCCTGAACACACAGAAAGTTGCCGTGATACCAATCTTGGTAAATTTTTGTTTCTAATGATCGGGTGTTAAGTTTACCATCATCTGTGTTTGGTGTGTAGAGGTATTTTTATACTACAGGCAGGTAGAGGAGGATGAGGAGAGATGGAAGCAGGGAGACAGGGTGTACCATTCTCAGGTAAAGGCTAGTCTGAGGAACCTTCAGCTTCTTTGAAGAAGAGTCTGAGCTCTCTAGTCATGGTGCCCCAGGACCATTTTTAAAGAGGTCCGTCTTTTAAAAAGAGAAACACTGTTCAAGAGATCCATCTAAAGACTGACTGCAACTGTAGGCTTGAGAATGACTGAGATCTTGAGGATGGTGCTGGATAGGGCATGGATCCTGTCTGTTATTCATAGGAGAGCTGTGAGTTGTAGGTAACTTGATGGCAACTAACAACCTCATAGGATAAAGGAGGCTGTTGCTTGACTGGGACAAGGTATTAAAATGGGAAGTCTTGGCAATGTGGCATGTTTAAATGTAAAGAATCAAGTTTCCTTGATATATGAGGGGAAAACTTCCACATATCACACACTGCAGTAAATTGACCATAAATAATGGAATACTGGGGAAAAAAATGTGGGGCTTGAGCTTCAGAGATCGCTTACTGCTGAATTTTTTAAGTGCTTTAGCAAGAAGGAAATTCTTTCAATTCCCGTCGTTACACCTGTGTGTTTGGTTCATTTTCTTCATAAAATGCCAATATCCATGAAATAAGAACACTTTTATGTAGGGAGACTAAATGTTTGTACACAACTCTGATCTCTTGAGCTCTTGTGTTTGCTTATATTGGTTTTTAATATCTTCCGTCACAGCAGCTTTATCTTGTTGCCTGTGTTCCTGGAGCTAACTGTCTTCTCCCTCTACTTTGTAATTGACTGTTTCTGTTTTGAGCTTGTTGAACGTTGATACAATCTGCAGGTTAAATCTGGAACTGGGTCTAATTATACAAACTTCCCCAGGCAGTTCCCCCATCTTTTTAGTTGGAATAGTGATATGGAAGTTATTTTTTCACAGCAATCAAAAAGCAGTAACATGGTTTAGAATGAATAGCTCAGCAATGTCCAACTGTGGGGTTTTTTATTTTATTTAAAAGCAAAGCTGAAGAATACTTGGCCACATTTTTTTTTCCTGGTTGACTCGAATCTCCAACTATTGTTAATCGATGTGAAGGGATATACATGCCATTTAACAGTTTACACAGGGAGCTTTGGTGGTGTATCCCATAGGGAGCTGCATTTCTAACCCAAAGATCACACCATGTTGGGTGGTTCAAATCCACCTGCAGCAATCTCTTCGTTTGTGATTTTTAGCCTTAGGAAAACCTGCTGGAGGGTCAGCTATGAGTCAGTTCCAACCTGACAGCAATGAGTTCTTTTGAACTGTTTGCCTAATGTAGTCCCATGCACGCAGGTGTTTTCCATGTGCTCTATCAAGTAAGGCCTCTGTACTCAAAGTTGGTTCAAAGAGCAGCAGCATTGGAATATCTGGGAGCTTGGTTAGAAAGGCATCATCTCTGACCAACCTCCTTTGCTGTTATTACTACTTGCTGTTGTGTCAGTCTGACTCTTGATGACCTTGTATCATAACATAATGAATCTCTGTTCAATTCTGTGCCACTTTCACCATTGTTCATGTGCTTGGGTTGATTTTGACAGCTGCAGTTGCATATAGGCGCTTTCCTATCTGAGGAGTTCTTTCTTCTCCCAGTGTTAGATCAGACAAGAGTCTGTCATGATCCCTACAGCTTAAACTAGCTAATCTTGAGGATCAGATTGCCAGGCCATTCTTCCTAGTATGTTTTAGCTTAGAAGCTCTTTTTAAAATCTGTTTACTGTGGGTGACCTTGCTAGTGTTTTAAATACTGATGGCATAGTTTCCAGATTATAGCAACACATAAACAATCCCAGTGGAAGTTGACAGAAGAGCTATAGACCTTCCTTCTTATTGTTGGTAGGTGCCATCAAGTTGACTGTTCATAGTGACGCTGTGAACAGATCTAAACCTTGCGCTATCCTGTGCCATTCTCATGATCTCTGATATGCTCGAGTCCATAGTAGTGGTCATTGTGTCAATCCATCTTGTTGAGGGTCTTCCTCTCTTTCTCTCACCCTCTGCCTTTCTTAGCATGATGTCTTTTTCCACGGACTGACCACAATACTCATTTCAAGATCCTGTGGTGATTTACACAGACATTTGTTGTTGTTGTTGTTGACTGTCTTCAAGTCGAGCACAACTCATAGCAACCCTATGAATAAAAGGCCTGAAGCCTTTCTGTAACTATCAACATTTATTAAAGTTCATAGACAGACATTTAGGGCCTAAGAATTTCTGCTTTACAGCATCTCGAAGAGGAAGCTTTATATAAGAGACAGAACCAAATTTAAGGATAAATCCATCTTCTAGACTTTTAGACCCTAGAGTCTGTCCATGACTGTACAAATTTACAAGCAAGCTAAAAGCCAGACCCCATATTTGACTCAAGCTTAATGGCCTAGGTTGGGAATATTTCTGATAACAAGCATTACAGTTCATTATGCACCTTGAACAACAAATGTGATTTAATTGCTACTTAAGTGTTCAAATTGGGTCACTGCGATAAATGTAAAACCTTTCCATTTCCTCAAAAGTTCCTGCTTCTCTTGCTATCAGCCATCAGCAGCACTTGAAACCAGCCATCTGTTCCTACTAGTGGTCGCTAATGTGAATTTAGAAAGCATTTCTATATTGGTTCTTTGCCCATTTGGTCTCCTTCTTTGTTGTGTACAGGCCCAGCTACTTTTTGTTATATTGATAAGTTGAAGGTTGATTCATTTTTTTTTAAATCTAGAACTTTTCTATATTGCTCTCGAGTAAAAAGTAGCATCACGAATGCATAATATAATGACAATCAGTATCAGAAAGCCATGAAACACAAATGTATATGGTAAATTGGTTTCTGATAGAAAGAATATGATGAATCTTGTTTGTAATTCAGGCTCCATTTATTTGAAGGATGGCTTATGTGAAAATAGCAATCAGACTAAACACGGGTATAACTCACTCATTTAGATTTCAGTTATTTGGCGTCAATGTTCTAAAATAATTGTGCTCAAGGTGAAAGTAAAATCCTCATCAATTGCTAAACTGTCCATCACAAAGTTGTTTTTGCTCTGTTTCTGTTGTGGTAAATGTATATGCAATGAGCTCTGGTGGCCTGGCAGTAAGGAGCTGTGCTGTAAACTCAAAGGCAGGAGGTTTGAGCCTTCCATCCGCCCCATGGGAGAAAGATGAGCAATTTCCTTCTGTGAGATAACCAGCCTCTGAAATCTCACTGGGATGTTCAGCCATGATTTGGTTCTGACTGGACGGCACATAATGACAACAAACAACATGTGTGTAACAAAACATTTTACAGTTTCAACATTCTTCACATATACAATCCAGTATCATCAATTATTATGTTGCCTCACCATCACTATTATCTGTTTCCAGAACCTCCCACCTCCTTTAATAGGAGACCAGTACCCCCTAGACCGCAAGTCTATCTCATCCTGTCCCTCTTGGCTAGCCCTGATAAACATTTGGTCTCTATGCATTTGCTTATCCCACAGTTTTTATAATCATATAATATTTATCTTATTTGCAATTGATCTCTTTCACTCAGCTTAATGTTTTAAGGTTCATCCATGGTAATGTTTTAGCATGCATTAGGGCTATTTTTCTCTTTATGGATGAGTGCTATTCCAATGTTTGTACGGTTCATTTTATTTATCCAAGTTAGGATTTTGACTTAAACGTGAATATTATACACGTATAATATGTACTTGTATTGTTCATTATAATATACTGTGAAGACTTGTTACAAATATCTGCAATCACACTTTCAATTTATTTTCTTTTTCTTCTTGTGATTTGAGTGAAAGATTACAAAGCAAATTAGTTTTCCATCCAAACACTCATGTATTTTTTGTATCATATTTACATTTATAATATTATAGAACACCATAATATACCACATATTCCAACTTTCTCCGTGTGATTTCTACTTTGAGTTCTTTGACTTATATAGATTGGTAGAAAATTGCTGAATTGTATGGTGACTCTAGACTTCACTTTTTGAGGGACTGCCAAACTGTATGACTACATAATTTTATACTGTGACTAGAAATAACTGAGTGTCAAGGATATTGCAAGTTTTATTTTAAGACTTTCATGTTGTTGTTGTTGTTAGGTGCTGTTGAGTCAAGTATGACTCATAGCAACCCTATGAACAAAAGATCTGACTACTGTTCCAACCTGCGCCATCCTCACACTTCCTGACACACAAGAGCCCATTGCAGCAATCACCGTTTTAATCCACCTGATTGAGGGTCTTCCTCTCCTTTACTGACCCTCCACCCATCAGCCATGTCCTTCTCTAAAGAATAGCCCCTTCTAGCAACATGCCCGAAGTATGTAAGGCTTTCATACTTTAATAACGAGAAAAAGTCCTATACCCTTTCTCAGAAGATATTTTTCAATTACTTTATTCCAATCAGAACAGAAAGGGTAAGTTAACAAAGGTCAAGAATAAGACTGTTGGCTGATGTAGCAGTAGAGGATATTTATGAGGGAAGTCTAACCAAAAATGGATACGTAGACTCAAAACTCTATAAGCCCCAAAGTAAAGGGAGTTCTAGTCATTGTCAGTTTCATCTCTCTCCAGTGCCTTTTTAATGGTCTTCCAAATAGTTTCAGAGATTTCTAGGTGAGCTCCTTGCATGCTGTTTGCCCCTTTTATTCCTTTAAAAAATATTTTTATTTTCTATTGATTTGCACACAAAAATCTTATACCTTGTGCTTTGTGTATATGCATAGTGTTTCACACGTTCCTCTAATCCCTTTGTATTTTATGCCATCCTTCCCATACATTGTGTTTTAAAAAAATTAATCACCATTGATCAATGCCCACTATTTTTCTACATTCTGGAGAATTTGCCTTTTTGATGTTTTGACAGATAGTGGAATTGATCTTCTAAAGATCTGTACCTGAAACATCACTGTTGAGTTTTGGGATGATATAGTAGTATCATCCATAAAGAAACCAAAAGATCATTACAAAGATAGAAGAGGAAGCAAGCTCGCTATGGATACCAAAAGAGTCTCTAAAACTTGCATTGGTAAGTAGAGACCCTAAAACAAAGGGAATAAATGTTCATGTGAAAGAGTTAAACAGAAGATTTCAAAGGGCAGCTCAAGAAGACAAAGTATAACAAATATGCAGAGACCTGAAGTTGGAAATAAAAAAAAAAATGACAGGAAAAAGAACATGCTTGGCCTTTATCAGACGGAGAGAAAAGAAGATAAATTTAAGCCCAGAGTTGCAGTACTGAAGGATTCTATTGGCAAATATTCAATATAAAAGAACCGTTAGTTATTGTTGTGACCTGTTGAGTAGGAACCAAGTCACAGCTGGCCTTCCAGCAGGTTTTCAGAAGCTGTAAATCACATTAGAATGGAGTTCTGGTGGCCTAGTGGCAAGGAGCTAATTTGCAATCATTAAGGCATGTGATTTGAGTCCACCAGTTGCTCTATGGGAGAAAGACAGTCTCTTCCTATGTGATTAACTGCCTCTGCAAACCTGTGGGAGGGTCAGCTATGAGTCATTTTCTACTCTGTGGTACACAATAGTCACATTGGAGCCCAACTTTATCCCATGGAGCAGCTAATGGATTCGAAATTTGGGCCTTTGGGTTGGCAGCACAACTGCTACTCACTAAATTATCAGAGCTCCTTATCAGAAAAATAAGAGACTACAACATGATCTTAATTTATTCCTTAAAGGAAAAAGGGGAAAATGAAGGATGTTAACATAGTTCATCTGGAATTTTGTCACCAGAAAGTTTCTATAGTTCCCAATGCTTTTATTATGCAAAATTAGGAGAAGATAGAGTCAGTAGAAGGTGGTTAAACCTTCTTGAGAAGCATCCAGGCTTAGTCACCGCTAGAGATCAGGTACTGAAACAGATGTCAGTTGATTTGTTAGATGTGCACTTGTTGTGGTCCTGTATTTTGTTCCAGATCCCAGGAGTGGAACACACTTAACACCACTCTATCTTATGTGTCAACTCATACAGTTTAAAGTGAAGAATTCTTCCGGGAAGTTAATTTTTATGAAGTATCCATGTTTATCATCAGCCAACATTATACATGATTTTATGTCTCAGTTAACAAGGAGAAATTTAATTCATGAAGGAAAACGGACCATGATGAATGATGATCTTGACAGGCTTTCTCCTGGAGCTTCCCTCCAGTAAAGATGATGACATTTTGGTCCCGTGGGAACTTCCTCCACTACCTGTCTCAGACTGTGTGTCCCTGACACCAATGAAAGAAGGAGAAGTATCAAGGTCTGTGTCATTGCACACTGAACCCTAGGAATTCCCCTTTTATTATGCTTCTCTGACTTCTTCAGAGAAAGAGGTGGACTGGAGGATATACAGTGGATGCAGGGAAAAGCTCTGGAGCTCAAATGCTTTCTCTCGTCTCCATCATCTCGTGTCTTCATTTCTCACATCAGCTTGAATTCTTTGGTCTAGTATTAGCAGTGCACCCTGGATAATGTCTTTAATTCTCTTGCCTCACTCTTTTCTATACTGCTCATCTGAAAATGCCTTAACCTGATTACATTCAACTCTCCACTCATTCTAATCATATGCTTGAGTGACTAAACACTGTTGCAGAAAAATGACACAGCCTGGATAAATAAACTCACAAGAAATTTTTGATCGTAAATGTCTTAAATGAGCATTCAATACCCCTAGACAAATGACATTTCCCTAGTAAATTCACTTTCTGGTTCTCTTAGATGAAAATGTCATACTTTGCCTTTTGCTTTGCAAGGATTGTTTTCTTTTCCTATCATGTAAACCATCAACTATTTGTGAACACTCTATATGTCTGTGGTTTAATAGAAAGATGTTGTGCTGGCAAACCAAAGGTGTGTGGTTCAAATCCACTAGCTGCACCATGGGAGAAAGATGGGCAGTTTCATCTTGTGTGATTAAATTAATGGTACACAATAGCAATAACAAAAACAACTGTATCTCTTTTTGTTAAGAGAAAGAGAGATATGCTTCTTATGTAGCCTAACTTATGCCCTGGGTTCTTCTCACTTGAAACTTCTCAAGTGTTACTCTCAAATGGTGTCCTTTTCTTTCCTGCTTTATCCTTTTCCTCTCTCACTTGTAGATCATTCTAGTCATAGCCACCTATGATAAAATCACACTTTTAAAGAGGATGAACTAGCAAAATTTAACAGAACATCAAGCAACAAATGCTGGCGAGGTTGTGGAGA
>NW_006399829.1:7734823-7736456 GCF_000299155.1 Elephantulus edwardii | reverse complement strand
AAATCCCTGTAAATGTTCATTAAAACTAATAAAATTTAATAATAAAAAAAAGTGCTGAATAGTTTGGAAGTGCATAATGGTGTTAATCACCAAATATCAAAGCATCCCACCCTGCCTCTCTCTTATCGCCTTCCAGTCATTACCAACTCATCACTGGTCTTCCAATGGGTTTCTGAGGCTATAAATAACATGGAAGGAGATTTCTTGTCTTTCATCCATGAAACTATTGAATTTGAACCACTAGAGAGGCATGGTCTTTGCATTAGCGGAACAGCTTTCTGTGAACTGAGCAACCAGGGCTCCCTTGAATGAAGTTAAATGTACATGGGGAAAATTTTGACCTGGCAAAATATTAGATCATGTGATTATTTACATTGCGCCCAAGGCTTCTTTGCTGTCACACTCGTCTTTATTCACTGCCCTACTTCTCTGATCCTTGTAAAAGACGTTCTTTCTCTCTGAGTATTTATTTCCATATCTCTCCCTAGCTCATTTTAATATCGTTTCCACCTTCCTTAATCATTCTGTTATCATCGTTTCCACTCTACTGCTCTAAATGAAAATTTCTCTTATCAAATTTGCCAATAACATAGGTGTACCAAAAAGAAACAAGTCAGTTGGTTTCCCATCAATTCCTGGGGCCTTATTTTTTGCCAATGCCTTCCATGCAGCTTCCATTTCCTCCTTCATTACCATCGACTCCTGTTCATATGGTATTACTTGAAATTTTTCAGTGTCAATCAGTTCTTTTTGGTATAGTGATTCTGTGCCTTCTCTCCATCTTATTTTGATGCTTTCTGGGTCATTCAATATATGACCTGTAGCATCTTTCAATATTGTGATTTGAGGCTTAAATTTGTATATCTGTTCTCTCAGCTTGAGAAATGCAAAGCAAGTCCTTCCCTTTCTGTTCTCCAATTCCAGGTCTCTGCACATTTCATTATAAAACTTTGCTTTGTCCTCCTGAGCCCCCCTTTGGAATCTTCTGTTTAGCATTTTTACTTTGGTGTATTTCTGGCTTCTTGATGTTCCAATGCAATTTTTATAATTTTTTTCTGACATCCATTTTGCTATTTTTTTCTTTCACCTCCGTTTTTGTAATGACCTTTTGCTTTCTCCCTGGATGATATTCTTGATATTATTCCATCACTCTTTTGGACTTCTATCATTGCTATTCAATGCCTCAAACCTATTCCTAAAGTGATCGTGAAATTCATACGAAATTGATTCAAAATCATATCTTGGTTCCTGTGCACTTATTTTCATTTTCTTCAGCCTCAATTTGAACTCGCATATGAGTAATTGATGAATAAGGATGACAGAAGAATTGATGCCTTTGAGCTGTGGTGTAGAAAAGAGCACTGAACATCCTATGGATGGCCAAAAGAACAAACAAATGTCTTGGAGAGGGTACAGCCAGAGTGCTCTTTGAAGGCAAAAATAATGAGGCTTACCTCACATGCTTTGGGCATGTTGTTAGAAGGGGCTATTCCCTGGAGAAGAACATGAAGGGTGGAGGGTCGGTGGATTGACACAGTGACTAATGCAATGGCTTCTGATGTGTCAAGAATTGTGAGGATGGCACAGGATAGAAAAGGGTTGACAAGCACTGTGGCAATTGGACAAGAACAAA
>NW_006399829.1:7732501-7733593 GCF_000299155.1 Elephantulus edwardii | reverse complement strand
CCTTTCCAGATATTCAAAGAGTATCAGTTGAAAAGTTTCTGCAACAAATGCAACCCTCAGTCTTATTTTCCAAAATATTTTTCTCTTTTTCCAAAGAGTAGCTGGCGGATTAGAACTGCCAAAGGGTCACAGCCTTCAGGTTAGCAGTGCTATGGGCTGTACCACTAGAGCTTGCTCAGCAACTATATGCTTATATGAGGCAAATAAACAAACAAAACTATCTCCTCATAGACTCATTGTCTTATTTCTATCACCCTTAGCTTCACCTTCTTCCACACTTTTCCCCTCCACTAATACCAGCCATTCTTTCTGGCCTTGTTCACACCTCCGAACTTTTTTTTTAGTTGGTTTGTTCACAAAATTTGTATACATTGTGTTTCATATTATTCTTTATTCATATTGTGTGTTATACAATCATTTCCATGCATTATATCTTATAAAATCAATCACTATTGGACCTTTCAAATTCCCAAAGGATGCCTTCTCCCTAAACTGTGAAACCTTGTGGTTTTGCCTCTACCCATCCTGGCTGCTCTGCACAATGGAATACTATGCAGCACTCAGGAGCAACTCTTTTGAAGATTACTACATAACTCGGGACAGACTGGAGAGCGTAATGTTAAGGGAACGAACTCAGTCTTATAAGGACCTCCAAACTTTTTTGTCTTAGGGCTTTGCTTGGCATTTTCCTCCACATTCTCCCTACCCTACTATCTTTTTGTAGTCTCTGAAGACATTCTCTGAGCATACTCTCCAATTAAATCTACCCCTATCTTCATAATTTTTCTAACATTTACTCTGGTTTATCTTCTTCTTAGTGCATATCAGTATGCCAACCGTTAACTACCTTATTTGGCCACACACTTATTATCTGTCAACTAAGGAGAATACATCTTCCTTTAGTGCAAGACTTGTGTAGAGTATTACTTGTACCCAAAATATGGAATGTCTTGACAATCAAGAAACAGTTGTTGTTGTTGTTCTTATGTGCCATTGAGTCGTTTGTGACCATAGCGACCCTATGTACAAGAGCTCTAAACGCTGTTCTATCCTGTGCCAACCTAGCCATCTCAAAAGCACTTATTCTCACCG
>NW_006399829.1:7725064-7731816 GCF_000299155.1 Elephantulus edwardii | reverse complement strand
CATCCCTGACGGACCCCTTCGAGTTTGACCTTGTCCAATGGCTGCTATTGATTTGCAATCAAAATAGTTGAAAGAAAGTGGTCAAATAAGCTTCCTTATTGGAAATTCTTAATTAAGTCCTACTAGAAAAATCAGTTAATTTAAGTAGACACAATAGCTTCTAATAGAGGTGATTTGTGTTACATGCCATCAAGTCCCCTGCAACTCTTAGCAGCTCTTAATCCTGCTCTATCCTGGGCCAACCCTATTGTCTCTGACACACCAACCCCATACCCCAGTCATTAAGTCAATCCATCTCATTGAGAGTCATCCTTTTTTGTGTCATTCCTCCAGCCTCTGAAGCAGGATGTCCCTCTCCAAATACTGGTCCTTCCTTGCAACATGCCCCAAATATGTCAGATGAAGCTTCAGAATCCCTGCCTCCAAGGAGCAGTCTGGCTTCACCCTCTCCAGGATGAACCTGTTTGTTCCCTAGTAGTCCACGGTTTATTCAATACTCTTCTCCAGCACCACAGCTCAAAAGTATCAATTCCCATTCTATCATCCCTAGTCATTGTCCAGCTTTCTGATTCATACATAGCAAGTGATTGCAAAGACCATGACCTGGATCAGGTGCACCTTAGTCTCCAGAACGACATCATTGTTCTTTAGTACACTGGAGAGGTCCCTAACAGCAGACTATTCCAATGATATTGGGATATAATGTTTTGTGCTAAGGAGGGAAAACGGAATGTAATGTTCTTTTTAAGTGTGATTGAGGAGACTACGAATAACAGTCATAGAGTTTCAACTCTACAAAATGTGTCCTATCCTGCACCATCCTAACAATCTCCAGTATGCTCAGGCCTTTCCTTACAATTACTGTGTCAATTCATCATATTGAGAGTTTTCCTTTTTTTTTCTGACTTTCCACCTTTCTCAGCTTATTGTGTTTACCCTCCCTGGCAACACACCCAGAGTGTTTGAGATGAAGTTCCACCTCCTCTGAGGAACACTATGCTTAAATTTCTTCCAAGACAGACTTGGTCTTTTGGCAATCCATTCAGTCCTCATCTCCAACACAATTTAAAGACATACTTATTTGGTGTAAATGAAGGATTTGAAAAGATATGGTTTGAATCAGGAGCAACTTGGTCTTAAATCTTAAATCCTTCCTCTTTAGCACTTTGATGAGCACCTTGACAGCAGATTTCCCCTATGTAACATGTCTTTTGATTTATTGACCATGGATATTGATTGTGGATCCAAGTAAAATGAAATGTTAACAAGTTCACTCTTTTCTCCACCTTTGTTACTTCTTGTCCCGGGGATGAGGATATTTGTTTTCTTGATGTTTAGATGTATTCTATTCTGAAGATTGTAGTCTTTGATCTTCTACAGCCAATGTTTCAAGTTATCCTCACTTTCAACAAGCAAGTTTATGTCATCAGCATAACACAAATTGTTGACGAGTCTTCTTTATTCCTAATTCTATATTGTTTGTTTGAAGTGTTTGCTTCAGAAGGTCATGGACTGCAGCCTTCAATATAGATTGAATCTCAATGTCAAGAAAACAATGATTCTCACCACTGGGACAATCAGGTGAAGAGATTGAGATTGTTAACAGCTTCAGTTTGCTTTGGCTCCATAATCAACACTCCTGATACCAGCAGCCAGGAAATTAAAAGATGAGTTGCATTGGGAAAGTCTGCTGTCAGAGACATCTGCAAGGTACTGAGGAGCAACAATGTCAGTCTGCAGACTAAAATGCACCTGATACAGGCTATGATCTTTGCAATTACTTGATACGCATTGGTAAGCTGGACAAGTATAAGGGATGATAAAAGGAAAACTTATGCCTTTGAACTGTGGTGTTGGAAAAGAGTATTGAATATACTGTGGACTTCTGGGAGAACAAACAAATTCGTCCTGGAGAGGGTGAAGCCAGGTTGCTCCTTCAAAGCAAGGATTCTGAAGCTTTATCTGACATACTTTGGACATGTTGCAAGGCAGGATCAGTCACTAGAGAGGGATGTCATGCTTGGGTAGGTGGAGGGATTGTGCAAGAAAAGAAGACTCTCTCTGAGGTGGATTAATTCAGTGACTGGGGTAATGGGGGTAAGTGTGTCAGACAATAAGATTGGCACAGGATAGAGCAGGGTTTAGGGCTTGTTGTACATAGGATTGCTATGAGTCTCAGGTGACTCATACAAACAACAACAATAACAAACATTGTCATAAAGCCCAACTTCTTGAATTATTTTCTCAGACTACAGATTAAGTAGGTATGGGAAAATGATACAACCCTGACACACATCTTTTCCTGATTTTAAACTGTGCAATGTTCCCTTGTTCTGTTTGTGTTACAGTTTCTTCATCTATGTGTAGGTTTCACATGAACACAATGGAGTGTTCTGGAATTTCTATTCTTCTCAATGTTAGCTACAATTGGTTATGAGCAACACAGCCTTTTTTTGGGTAGTCATAAACACAAACATCCTTCTGTAATTCTCTGCTTTAGGCCAAATTGACTTCAACAGTGAAATCCTTTGTGCCACAGCCTCTTTTTAAAAATTTTATTTTACTACTTTTAATGAACATTTACAGAGATTTTGTATTTCCATTCATTTATTGTTGCACTTTTCTCCTCTTCTGAATCTAATTTGAATTCCTGGCAGTTTACTCTCAATGTACACTAGGCTGTTTTTAATAATCTCTAACAAGATTGCATTTATATGTGATTAATAATAATTTCCATGTTGCATTACCTTATTTGGGAATGGGAAAAAATATGGAACTTTTCCAGTCAGTTGGCCAGGTGACAGTCTTTCAAATTTCTTAGCACCATCTAGTGAGCACATTCAGGGCTATATTTGCTTCTTGAAATCTGTCAGTTAATATTCCATCAATTCCTGGGTTTTTATTTTTTTGCCCCAAGGATTGTCTGCATTGAAGTTATATGCAAACTTGGAAACAGAGAAGAACCGCAAGTTGGAAAATATATACTTGGTTACAGAAATGGGGCTCTCTAGAGTGAATGACTGAATTATGAAAAATCAATTATTTATTCAATGGAAATACAATTTTTTTAAATAAGCATGAATGGTGATTGTAAACATGGACCTCACCGGAAGGACTTCACAGGAAGCAGATTAACTACGTCTGCAGAAAGAATCAACAGAAAAGCTTGATATCTAAGCAGTCTAAGTAAGGCTAATGCATGGCTCAAGGATAGATGATCATGAATACATTCAAACTGAAGCTAAAGAAAATTAAAACCAGTCCATAAGATAAAAATCCAACTTTATTCAATCCTACCTTAATTTAAAAACTATCTAGGAATAAATTTGAAGCATTGAACACTAATGATTAAGGGCCAAGTGAGTTATGGGATGACATCAGGAGAACATCCATAAAGAGAGTAAAAGATCATTACAAAGACAGAGGAGAAAGAAAAGCCCAATATGGATTTTAGAAAAGACTCTGAAAATCACATTAGAATGTTGTTGTTTCGTGTAGTCAGTTGGAACCAACTCATAGCTGACCTTCCAACAATTTTTCAGAGGCAGTAATTCATGCAGGAGGAGACTGCCCATCTTTCTCTTTTAGAGCAGCTTGTGGATTTGAACTGTGTGCTTTTGGGTTGATAGCTTAGCTTCTTAACCACTAGGCCACCAGAACTTCTATAAGAATGTAGAGAGGCCAACACAAAGGAAAGAAAAAGAAAAGAGCTAGACACAAGGTTTTAAAGGGCTTAAAACAAAGGAAAGTATTAAAACAAAATATGCAAAAAGCTGAAGTTAGAAAATCAAAGGGAAAAATATGTTTGGCATTTCTCAAGCTGAAAGTACTGAAAAACAAGTCAAGCTTCAAATTGCAATATTGAGGGATTCGTTGTCCAAAATCTTGAATGATGCAGGAAGCATCAAAGAAGGAAGAAGGAATACACAGAGTCACTGAGTCAGTGACTTCATTTCTGGAAGTAGCAAGAAACCAATGGTAATGAAGGAAGAAATTCAAGCTGCACTTTAAACATAAGGTAATGGGAGTATGTTCTCTGAGCTGAACTCTCACAATAAGAAGGTTATTTTATTTACCATAAATGTGTATTGTGCACTCACCATGGGAGGTACTTTCTGGCAATGTAATAGTAAGAAGTTGTGTTGCAATCCCAAAGGCAAGCAGTTCTAATTCACCAGCTGTTCAGTGGGAGAAGGAAGGACGATCACTTCCCTTATGATTTACTGCCTCTGAAAACCTGTTAGAGGGACAACTTTTGGCCAGTTCCAACTTGAAGGCATACATCAACAATAGCAGATACTTCAGAGGGAAAAACTAATAAATAAAACAAACAAACAAAAAAACTAAAAGAAAAACAAACAACAAACAACAAAAAACAAGAGAACTCAAATGATTGTGTTCAATGAGCTTGGCATTCTTGTGAAAGAAAACAAATTCAAAAAGTGAATGAATGAATGAATGGAATATATGTTACACGGTGATTGAGGTAATCAAGTTTTTTATGGAGAAAAAAGAAAATACCTAAAGGAATTAAGATTGCAAACCAAATGGTCAGAGAGAGGGTCTATTTGTTAAGGTGATATGTGAATGGAGACTAAGAGAAGAAAATAGGGAGCCCCATGGACAATCTGCATCAAGAGCATTTCAGTAAGTGGGACAAAACTCTCCTCAAACTCCTTGCTTTTAATTCAGAACCGACTGATAGCTAACCATCCATTGAGTTTTCAGAGGTGTTAAACAGCCAAGAAAAGATTGTCCATCTTCCTGCCATAAAGCTTCTGGTGGATTTGAACCATCAGGGAAGTGCTATGTTCGGGTTAGCAGTGTGACTCCCTGTGGATTACACCACTAGATGTGTAAAAGTCCTAAAGTAGAAACAATCAGGGATCGTTGATTTGTTGTGCTTATTACAGTTGTACATGTTTGTCGTATTAAAGAGCTTGGGGAAGTGTAAATGTTTTATCTGAAGGCACACATAACAAGTCACAGGCATGCTTGAATTGGAAGCAGTTCTTTTGGATCCCAAGACAGCACTTCAAATACTCATTTCCTGGGGCAGGAATCTATTACTATCCAACTGTAAGTTTATTGTTAGAAATTCAGTACAACGAACAATCCATAATTCAAATAAGTAGAAACCTTACAATCACTAATGTGGCTTTTTTTTTGGTTTTATTATATTGCACTTATTTTAAAAATGAGACCATATGCTAATTGAACAAAGAGAATTAAATAGAAGATTTTCTTTATTATCCTATTAGATATTCAACTGATTTTCTACATCTGCATATTTTATTATTAATGATCATATTGATGATTTTGAAAGGATCAGTCAAAACTTTAGAATGGCTTTAGTTTTAAAGTTTTATATTCCAATTTTCTATAAACTGATAATTTCAGTATACTATACATGTATAGTAACTTCTTAGAACAGAATATGGTTGAATTGTTTGGCCTCAATATGATTTTAACTAACTTCTTTATTATTTTATTATACTCTGTAAAACAAAATGGGGAATTTTATTAAGAGACAATAGAAGTATAAATGGTAGTCATAAACAGAAAAAGTAACTCTGTCTCTGGAATCATTGTCACTATTTGTGTTTAAAAATGTTATGCAAAAATGAGGAAAGACTTGGCACACAATTGTAGAATGTGTCACAGTGGCTAAAGTTAAGAATAACTTGACTAAAACAGTTATGACTACACCAAAATCTCTTAGCTTTGCTTAGAACTAGATTTAGTAAAAGGAAGAGTTAGGATTTTGCTTGGTGAGGATGGTAACTGTTACTGTTGTGAACTTCTGAGTTGAAAGGATCCATAGCTGACCCTCAAGCAAGTTTTCACAGGCAGTTAATTGCACAGGAGGAGATTGATTATTTTTATCTAGAGGAGCATCTGGTGGATTTGGACTCTGTGCCTTTGGGATTGGAGCACAGCTCCTCACTACTAGGCCCCCAGAAGGTAAAAAAGCCTTAACTGTGGTCTTGGTGAAGAGCAAGGAATATCCCATGGACTGCTGAAAGAACAAATACATCTTGGAGAAGGTGTAGCCAGAGTGTTCCTTGGAGGCAAGGAGGGTGTGAAGCTTCAACTCACATACTTTGGGCATATTGCTAGAAGAGGATATTCCTTGGAGAGGGACATTATGCTTGGGAAGGTGGAGAGATGGTGAAAGAGAGAAAGACCCTCAATCAGGTGGATTGACACAGTGACTGCAAGCAATGGGCTTGAGTGTATCAGAGATTTTGAGGATGGCACAGGATAGTACAGGGTTCAGACCTGCTGTTCAGAGGGTTGCTGTGAGTCATACTCAACTCAACAACACCTAACAACAACAACTACAACAGAGGGTGAGGATTAAAAAGAGTTCCTGGTGATCAAATTTTTACCACTCTCCATTTTAACCTAAAGTTTAGAAATTTGAGCATAGTCACAGGCTTCACAAAAGAAAGGTCTGGCAATCTCCTTGTGAAAGAGCAGCTATTAAAAACTAGAAAGAATGAATCTACAACCAGGAGAAGATAAAATAGATGAATGGGACCTTCTAAGAATCAAATCCCTATGCACATCCAAAAACTTCCCCAACAGGGTGAAAAGGGAAGCCACAGACTGGGAAAAAGTATTTGGGAATGACATGTCAGATAAGGGACTTCTATCTAGAATTTATAAAATACTTGAGCACCACAACAAGATAAAGGTAAATAATCCAATTGAAAAATGGGCACAGGATATGAACAGACACATCACCA
>NW_006399829.1:7714235-7723929 GCF_000299155.1 Elephantulus edwardii | reverse complement strand
TATGACAAGAGCACAATTATACTGTGTTACACATGGGATCACCTTGAGTAGAAATAGACTTCATGGCAACTAGTTTCAACGAGATAAGACCACCACCTAACTTAGGCAGAAGAAACTCTGGTGGCATAGTGAGTGGCATTTGGGTAATGAGAGCCAGGCTGCTGGAATTCACCATCTGGTCCATGGGAGATAGAATGGGCAGTATAGCCTCAGGAACCCAAGGGAGGGTCTCAACAAGTTGGAAACAATGGTAGTGAGTTTGGTTTTGGGGGATAAATTTAACCAGTTGTTGTTGTTGTCGTCATTGTTAGGTGCTGTGAAGTTGAGTATGACTCATAGAGACACCATTTGAACCCTGTTCTAGCCTGCTCCATCCTCACACTTCCTGACAATCAAGACTCCTTTGCAGCAGTCACGTGACAATCCACTGGTTAAGAGTCTTTCTGTCCTTCGCTGACCCTCCACCCTTCCCAGCCTCATGTCCTTCTCCAAAGAATAGTTCCTTCTAGCAACCTGCCCAAAGTATGTGAGGCCTCATCATTCTTGCCTCCAATGAGCATTCTCTCTGTCTGTTCCCTTTCTACGATATATCTTTGTTCTCTTTGCCATCATGAGATGTTCAGTGCCCTTCTACAACATCACAACTCAAAGACATAATTTTTTTTTTCTGCCGTCCTTATTCATTGTCCAGATCTCAGATGCCTAGCAAGTGATCAGAAAGATCATGGCCTAAATCTGATACAAACTGCTATCATTACTCCTCAATAATTTGGAGGGGTCTCTAACTGCAGATTTTCCCATTGCAATGCGTATCCTTATTTCCTGACTGCTGGCATCAGGCTGTTAATTTTGGATCCAAGAAGCTGTTGACAGTTTTAATCTCCTCTCCATCCATCATGATGCCACCTATTGGTCCATTGGTAATAATCTTTGTTTCCTTGACATAGAGATTTAACCAGAGTGAGGTATAATTTAAGAATATAAGGACAAGCTTCAAATGCTTAGGCTTGAAAACTAACTTTCAAGCATTTGTGTCAAGGAATTATTATATAGTCCTCAGGTTGCTGTTGTTTCTAGGTGCTGTCAAACTTCGAGGGGGAAACTCTGACATGATAGCGCAGAACTAAAATAGTCCTATTCTAGAGATTGTGAAAAACGATGTCTAAAGCTATGTAAATGTCACTGTATTTAAAATGGTAAACTGGATCCCAGAAGTTTTATATGGTATTATATGAAAGAATGAATGACTTGTGAGTAATTAGAAAAGGAAATGGCGCTAATCTACATTCAGGGTAAAGGAAAATCTCCCGTGTAAAAAGTGAAAGGGCCGAGGGGACTGGAAGCTTCCTAGTGCAGTTCTGTATCTACCACTACCTAAAAATATCTTGAATATGTCTCTGGCCCTCTGGGCCACATCTGGTAATGTGGCAGTACTTAGAGGTTGACCTTACAGCTACACATTTGGTTCAAACTATGGCTTCACTGCTTATCACCTGGGACCTCAGGGGACTTTTAAAAACCTTCTGAGGTACAGTCTTCTCTGCACTAAAATGGAGATAATAACTGTGCACATTTCTTATCTTTTGATGTGAGGATTCACTGAGAAACTACAGGCAACACCTAAGTGGTCAATAAATATTGCCATTCTAATCATTAAGTCATGTATAATTGGCTTCTTTTAAAACAAGCTCTATTTTAAGGTCTTTATACTTTCTTCAGATCATAAAAACAAGCACATATCATGGCATAGGGTGGTGTCTGGCCGCAGCAGGATTTGTCAGCAGTTTCATCTTCTTTGGATCCACAATCTCTTGGTACCAGCAGTCAAGAAATCAAAAGACATGTTGAATTGGGAAATTCTGCTGTCAAGGACCTCTTCAAAGTACTAGAAAGAAACAATGCCACTTTAAAGACTAAAGTCCACCTGGTAAAGCTGTAATATATTCTTTTTTAAAAAAAAATTGCTATTTTAATGACTTTACAGAAAAGTTGGATTATCTTTCATTCACTCACTGTTGCAATATATTTTCTATTACTTGCTATGTACCAAAATTGGATTATGAGTAAGAGTGACAGAAGAAGAAATAACACCTTTGAATTTAGTGTTGGAGAAGAGTACTGGAATACCAAAAACAAAACCCAAAATAATGCCTTAAAGAAAGTGCAACCTAGATGCTCCTTAGAGACAAGGAGGATCCCAAACACTTTGAGCATGTTGTCAGGAGGTTGATCTTTGGAAAAGGACATCATGCTGGGAAAGGGAGAAGAGCAGCAAAAGAGAGGAAGATCTTTAACCAAATAGATTAACACAGTGACTGTCGCAATGGACTCAAGTGCATCAGAGATGATGAGGACGATAAGGATAGGGCAAGGTTCAGATCTGTTGTTCATAGAGTCACTACCAGTCGTTATCAATTAGACAGCACCTAACAACAATAATGAGAAAAACAGAGGGAGACCTTTAACCAGGTGGATTGAATAGTGACTGTGGCAATGTGCTTAAGCGTGTCAGAGATTGTAAAAATGGCACAGGTTAGGACAGGGTGCAGATTTCTTGTTCATAGGGTCACTATGAGTTGTTTTTACCCAACAGCACCTAACAACAATAACATATATTTTATTGCCTTTTTAAGCTTCTTATTCCTCATGTCATTTTAGTTAATAAGTCTCCTAATTTTTCTTCCTTGTCTACTACCAGAGTGGGAAAGATAATATTTCTGGCTTGCCTCCATTTTCAGTCCTGAGCATAGCCTGAAACATAGTTAACATTTAGTATACCATGTCTGAATGAATGAATCCTGATCTTGCCCAAGGGGTGTTAAGGAGCCACTGATTCCACCAAGTAGAGATATTGCCCTTGGTAGCATCTTTGGACAGTGGATCCTCACAGGTTTATATACCTTAGAAGATGTTTTCAACATAAGAAATTTATAATTTTTCCATCTGTTTTTTCATGAATCCTTATGAGTAAGGCAATTGGAGAACTCTGGTACCATACATAGTCTGTAGCAAGTTGTGCTGCTAACCCAAAGGTTACATATATCCTGTGATTCAAATCCACCTGTGCCTCCACAGAGAAGGCTGGGCAGTCTCCTCTGTTATAATGTAAAGCCCCAAAATTTCGATGGAAAGTCACTACAAATAAGAAACAACTATATGTTAAAAAGTGAGCGTGTACACCCTTAGGAGAACAAAGTGCACCAGTAAGGCCAAGCCTCTGAGTGATTATGTCATAAATCATGAAGCTGGATCTGACTGGGTCAGTTCTTCTACTTAAGCTAATTTTTGCATTGTTGTTGTTGTTATGTGCTGTCGAGTTGCTTGTGACTCATAACGACCCTCTGTACAACAGCTCTAAACTCTGCTGTCCTGTGCCAATCGCACTGTCTTCGACACACTCATGCCAATTGCCCCAGTCACTGAATCAATCCACCTCATAGAGGGTCTTCCCCTCCTGCACTGTCCCTCCACCCTCCCAAGCATGATGCCCTTCTCCAAGGATCGGTCCCTCCTTACAACATGTGCAAAGTATGTTAGACAAAGTTTCAGAATCCTTGCCTCCAAGGAGCAGCCAGGTTTAACCCTCTCCAGGATGAATCTTAGCAGTCCATGGTACCCTCAGCACTCTTCTCCAACATCAAAGCTCAAAAGCATCAATTAACCTTCTATCCTCCCTGGTCATACATCTTTTAAATCATAAATTGTACTGTATCTTGTATACCCTGAGTGAGTTGTCAGGAGATGTCCTTAGACAAGGACTGTATGCTTGGAAAGTAGAAGGTCTGCAAAGAAGATCCTCAAAGAGGTGGTTTGACATAGTGACTGGGACAGCAGGCTTGAGCATGGTGGTGATAGTGAGGTTGACACAGGCCAGGGCACATTCTGATTTCTTGCTCTCAGGGTTGATAAGACGCAGAGTTAACTTGACACCTAACAACAATATTAATAGGAAAACTTTTAGCTTAAATATTTTGGACTAGAAGAGAACTTGGAAAGTAAGTATAAAGTTTACAATCAATACAAAGAAAATAATCACAGTATGGGAGAAATTGAGTGAAAGGAGGGAATAAATTAACTTTGCATTACCTGTACTCAGTACTCAAGAATTGATAGAAGTTCTAATAAGAGAACTTGCTGGTGTGTTTGTACTATGAACATTTAGCTTAACAGCTCAGCACTCAACCTATTTTGTAACTATGGAGACAGACTACTTGAGTTCTTGTTCTGGCTCTCTAACTAGAGGAGTGAAAATAAGTAATTAACCATGGATAATCCTTTAGTCCGCATTTATAAAATAAGAGTGTAAGACCCATCATTGTTATTGTGTGCCATCCAGTTGGAACTGACTCATAGCTGACCATATAAATTCAAGCAGGATTTAGAAGAGGCCTTGGAACCAGTGATAGCATTCCTGATGTCACATGGACCCTGGCTAAAATTAAAGAATACCAGAAGAATGTCCATGTTTTATTTACTATGCAAAGGCATTTGATTGATGGATTATAACAAGTTATGGCTAACATTGAGACCAATGAGAATCCCAGAACACTTAATTGTTCTTGTGTTAAACCTATACCTAGGCTGTTGTGCCAAGAGAGCAAGAAAATATTACATGGTTTAAAATTAAAAGAGCATGTGTCAGGGTTGCAGTCTCTCTCCGACCCTAGTCAGTCTGCATGCTGAGCAAATTATGCGAGAACCTGGAAACTATGAAGAGGAATGTGGTATCAGGATTTCAGGGAGACTAGTCAACAAACTGTGTTATGCAGATGACACAAGCTTGCTTGCTTAAGTGAGGTGGACTTGAAGCTCTTGCTGCAGAAGATCAAAGAATCCAGCCTTCAATATTAATTGTGCCTCACTGTTAATAAAACAGAGATTCTGATAGATGGAGAAAGGATTGAAACTATCAACAACTTCATTTTACTTGAATCCATAGTTAACACCAGCAGTCAGGAAATCAGGAGATGTATTGAACTGGGAATGTCTGCAGTTAGGATCCTCTTGAAATTATTGATGAGTAATGATGTCAATTTGAAGACTAAGGTATGTCAAATTCAGGCCATTGTCTTTCCAATCACTTGCTATGCATGTGAGAACTGGACAATAAGGATGACAGAAGACTTGATGCCTTGTGGTGTTGGAGAAGAGCACTGAACATCCCAGGGACGGTCAAAAGAACAAACCAATATGTCTTGGACAGGGTGCAGCCTGAGTGCTCTTCGGAGGCAAAGATGATGAGCTTCACCTCACATACTTTGGGGATGTTGCTAGGAGGGGCCCTCTCTTTGGAGAAGGACAAGATGCTCAGAAAAGTGGAGGGTGGGAGAAGGAGAGGAAGACCTTTGATTAGGTGGATTTACATGGTGAGAGCTGCAGTATACTTTAATGTGCCAGGAAATGTGCAGATGGCACAGGATAGGACAGGATTCAGTTCAGTTCTTAGGGTTGCTATGGGTTGTACTTGACTCGATGGCACGTAACAAAAACAGTTAATAACTTGCCTCCTGAAAATATACTCAAATATGTAAGATGAGGTTTCACCATTCTTGCCTCTAAGGAGTACTGGTTACACTGGTTCCAAGACAAAAAAAAAAAAAAAAAAAAAAGATTTAATTTTTTTCTTTTGACAGTCAATGTTCAGTACTCTTAACTAACACTACAATTCAAAGTCAAATTCTTTTTTTAAATTTATGTTGATTTATTTACAAAGTTTGAATACATTTTTTTCAAACTAGATCTTTCCCATTTCCTTCACCCCTCCCCATCAAATTGTGGGACCCTATGATTAACTCCCCCCATCCCCTGCACATCCTTATTCCTCTGCTTCCACTTCCCCCTCCCTTGGATCTTCATATGCATTCTACAATAATGCCTTTATACGGTATTTGTCCTTATGGGACTGATTTAGTTCACTCAGCATAATGCTCTCCTGTCCCTCCCAAGTTAGGTAGTCATTTACAAAATCCTAGCTCCTGCCTTCTGTGTAGTATTCCATTGTGTGAAGGTGTCATAATTTTTTCAGTCCACTCCATTGCGGTTAGACATTTGGCTGTTTCCATGTTCTTGTGATGGTGATTAATGCTGCTATGAACATTGGGGTACAAGTCTCTGTTTGTGCCTTAGTTCTCATTGTCTCAGAGTATATTCCAAGCAGTGAAATAGCTGGGTCATAAGGAATTTCTATGTTCAGCTTTTTGAGGAAACATCAAACTACCTTCCAGAGTGGTTGTACCATTTTACAAAACCACCAACAGTGTGTAACAGTTCCTATCCTCTCCAACATTTATTACTCGCTGTCCTGTTAAACTTTACCAACTGCTACTGGAGTGAGATGGTATAAAATCGTGGTTTTGATCTGCATCTCTCTTATTGCTGGTGATTTGGAGCATTTCCTCATGTGTCTGTTGGCCATTCCTCTGTGAAAATTCTTTCCATTTTTTTGCCCATTTTATAATTAGGTTATCAGTATTTTTCTTGTGGAAGCCCAGGAGTATTTTATAAATGTTTGTTATGAGACTCTTGTCTGAGATGGTATTGCCAGAGGCAGGCATTCTTATTTGGTGTTCCTTATGCTATAGCTTGTCAAGTGAGTATGACACATAGCTCCCCATGAACAGAAGATCTAAATCCAGTCTTATCCTGTAGTATCCTCACACTTCCTGACACACAAGAGCCCATTGCAGCAGTCACCATGTCAATCCACCTAGTTGAGGTTCTTCCTCTCCCTTGCCAACCCTCCACCCATCCCAACAGCTTGTCCTTCTTCAAGGAATAGCACCTACTAGTAACATGTCCAAAGTATGTGAGGAGAAGCCTCATATTTCTAACTCCAAAGAGCACTTTGGTTTCAATACCTCCAAGACATATCTGTTCTCTTGACTGTCCATGGGATGTTCAGTGCTCCTCTCCAACACCACAGCTCAAAGGCATCTTTTTTTTCCATTCTAATTTATTTACAAAGTTTGACTACATTTTTTTCCCACAAAAGCATCAATTCCCCCTGCCCCCGTCATCCTTATTCATTGTCCAGGTCTCAGATGCATAGCTATAATTGGAAAGATTATGGCCTGAATCAGATGCACCTTGGTCCTCAAACTGACATCATTATTCCTCAATAATTTGAAAAGGTCTCTACCTGTAGATTTTCCCAGTGCAGTGCGTCTCTTTATTTCCTATAGCAGATCCTGTTAATTTTTTAAATGTCTCTTGGACCCACTGCCCAATGCTGTTGTTAAGTGTTGTTGAGTTGGTTTCAACTCATAGAGAATATATGTGAAATAGTGTGACACGCTGCTTGGTGTTGTGCCAGCCTTACAATTATTTCTATGTTTGAGTTCATTGCTACTCCGTCTTGATGTGTGTTCTTCTTAACCCTATTCCTTACTAACCATTTTGTCCCTCTCTGGGGATTGACACCTCTTGATAACATATTTAAAGTATAATTGACAAAGTCTACCCATTTGAGCTCCTAAAGAACATTCTGGCTGCCTTCCTTCCGATGCAGGTTTGCGTGTTCTTCTGAAATCGGTTGACTATGACTCACCAACATTCTGTTTCAAAGGCCTTGATTCATCTTTGGTATATCAAAATCACCACCATATGATGAACTGAAAGATGCCTGGTGGAATTGTCCCTTAGCATCATAAAATGTATGAGGAGTAAACTGACTTAAGGGAGGAAGAACTCCAAAGGTATTCAGAGTGTCAATGTTGCTGTTTTCTTTGTTAAGACTTCTGCTTGCTGTCAGACTTTTTGGTCATTCTAGCATTTGGAGTTCAGGAAAGACCCAGGGGACCTTAACCTGTGATGAGGATGAGGAGTGAAATGAACGTAACCTGGAATCTGCCTATTTTCTGTCACAGGAGATCAGTCTCAGTAATTACAATATCCTAAGAGAGACATAAAATAATGTACTGACGAGCCAAAATATTTTTATTAATCCAATAACTGTGAAAAATAACATTCAAGTCCTAGATTAAAAAGGGATTTGTGCTGGCTGTATTCAATTTAGACCTTAAACTACCTGTTAAAAGTGATTACTAAATCCTGCTAAGAAAATAAACAGTATATAGAAAGTAATTAAAAATAAAAGGGAAAAAATCCACACTGTAAGTAGAGGATACACAAAGTGAAATTACTTATCGTTGGAAAGACTTGTCCAGTGCGTCAAGAACACCTTGTAGGTGCCTTCAAGTTGGCTCTTTGGCTTCAGTAAGATGAAGCCCTGCCAGATGCAGTGTCTTTTTCAGTCTCTGTTGAACACAATCTCTGTTGAACTTAAGCACGTCTTTCAGCCACTGTGTCAATCCATCTTTCTAAGATCTTTCTTTTTGGCTAATTCTCTTGTTTTACAAAGAATGGTTTCTTTCTCCAGGTACTAGCCCCTTCTGATAAAAGCATGCCCCTAATATTTGAGACAAAGTTTCACCATCCTGGTTTCTAAGGATCATTTAAATTGTACTTCTTCTGATACAGATCTGTGTGTTCTTTTAGTAGTCCATGGAATATTCAATACTCTTCACCCAATTCACAATTTGAAGACATCAGATATTCTTTATTCATTATCCAACTTTCACATGTATATGAAGCTACTGAAAATATTTTGGATCAGGACTACTTTAGTCTTTGAATTGGCATAGTTAGCACTTTAAAGACATCCTTGACAACAGATTTCGCTAATGCAACATTTCTTCTGGTTTCTTGACTTAGGTGTTGATTGTGTGTCTAAGTAAAATGGAATCCTTGATAACTTCTTTTCTTCATCTACCACGTCATTCATTTGTACAGTTGTGAGAGGTTTTGTTTTCTTTGTGTTGAAGTCTTTACTCTTCTTTACTAAATACTTCAAATTCTTTTCACTTTTAGCAGGTCGGGTTGTACATCATCTGTCTCTTTTCATACTGATGACACATTTTTCTTCGGACAGTCTAGCCTCTCAGGTTATTTGTTCACCATACGTATTAAATAGGTGAAAGCACACACCCCTGATACGTGTATTTTCTGCTTTCAAACCATGCATCTCCATGTTCTGTTCTACATACTGATCCTTGTTTTATGTGCAGATTTTGCTTGAGCACAGTTTAGTGTTATAGAATTCCCATGCTTCTCAGTGGCATCCATAATTTATTATAATCTATTCCAAAGAGTATGATCTTCATGTACTTGAATGACAAGGGTAAAAAATGAGGTAAGCAAGATTACATTTCTATTCTAGTTGTAAGAAGGAGACCTCAGAAAACTGCAGCAAAGACCCTTTAGGAGGGCTCATCTAAACCAGAAGAACTGTGTTGGTATTTTAATGAAATATCTAAGCTTCAGAACAAAATGGATACTATTAGAGGAGTTAAATTTTGATTTTCAGAAATAAATTTGAAACATGAACACAAGGATTTTGGGTCTGTCATGTTCTCCAGAATGTCTCTGCAGTCATATCCATGTGGCTTGGTTCCTGAATATCCAATTAAACTGTGAAGAATGTCATCTCTATTTTCTAAAAACCGAAAACAAAACCCAAAACTCATGGTCATTGAGCTGGAAGTGACTCATGGTTGAGCCTCCACTGAGTTTCTGTGACTGTAAACAGCACTGGAGGGTGTGTCTCATCCTTATTCCAAAGAATGGCGAGTGGATTTGAACCAGCAGAGAGGCATAGCCTTGGAGTTAGAATTGTAACGCCCTACCGACTACACCT
>NW_006399829.1:7704883-7713163 GCF_000299155.1 Elephantulus edwardii | reverse complement strand
TACGCCCTTCCCAATTTTGAACTATGCAGTGTTCCCTTGCTCTGTTCTGACGACTGCCTCCTGGTCCAAGTATAAGTTTCACATTAGAATGATCAAGTGTTCTGGGATTCCCATTCTTCTCAGAGTCAGCCATAGTTTGTTATGATCTACACAGTCAAATGCCTTTGTCAATGAAACTACTTTAGATAATTGAAAATCCCAAAAGTCCAGTTGATTACTTGATCTTTTAACCTTTTGCAGGCATGCTGCTGTGGATTCCTTCATTATACTTTATGGAAGAAGGTAGGGGCAAAGAAGGAGGCCTAGTTTAAGGAATTCACCCAAGAGGTGTTATTGTTGTTGATTGTCATCAAGCCAAACACGACTCATAGGAACTGTATGAACAAAAGACCTGATACCTTTTTATAACTATTGTTGTTTCTCCAAGTTCATAGAGTTTCCTGCTTCCAAACCTGTCCTACAACTGGGAGCTCTACCAAGCAACGTCCACATTGGGAAACTGTTATTGCATTTGACAACTCAATGACACCAAGTTCAGCATCATAACAAACCCAGATTATCTCAGTACAGCAAACTAACAGAAGAGTGATATGCAAAGTAGAAGAATGTTCCTCCAAAATATAACACTAGCTCCACTTTGGGGTGTTTAAGTGCCATCAAGGTGAATATGACTCATAGCAAATCTATGAACAAAAGACCTGAACCTATAGAACCCAAGACATGAAGCTTGTAAGCTGCAACATGGAGATGGCCAACTGTGACTTCTACCTGCTTCATAAAGGGGAACTTTACTTATCGATAGTGTCCATAGTCCCAAACAGATAGCTGCTTGGCCAGACACGCCACTCCCCATGCCCTGCATCAATTTCTACCAATCACTTGGGTCTAATACTTATTGTTGACTCACAGACTTTAGTCACAGTAGTCAGGTTTATTAGAGAATAGTTTGGGCAGTGAGAGAGGCAAAGAACATCTCACAATGCAAGTCCAGGTTTAGTCCGAGCCAGATAACAGCAAAAACACTATTCCTCAATTAATAACAGTCCCAGTTCAGTATAGTAGCATAAATCCAAATCATCCAGCAAAGCTTGCCTCAGAGCAGTTATAAGTAAGCTTCTGCTTCAAGAAAATCCTTCAACTGTGGCCAGCACAAATGCAAGAAGTCTCAGATTATACTTTGTCACAGTCTTTCTTCAGTAATGCCACAGTCTTTCAATAATTTCTCTACCACCATCATTGCCAGGGTCTTGCTCTATGGTGTGGAAAACACTCTCTTGTGTTAGTTTTACAGCTGTTGATGATTTGGAATACAATGTGCTTGCAGTTAAGGTAGCTGGAGACCAGTGGAGGCTAGTGTAATGGCCAAAAAGTCAACTTTTAAACTAACACCACAACGCCATTCCATAGACTCTCCATTCGCTTCCTTTTTAACCTTCTTCTAAGAACTTTGATTTATAATCTTCTCTCTTGTTAAGTGAGAGTTGTTTGCAATCATATTACACTTTCCACTTACTTGTATCCTCCATTTTAGACACTCGCCAAAATAATATTACAAGAAAATGCCTTTCTTTGCCTTTCTTGGTCTCTTTAGAAACTTTAGTAGGAGAGCTTTTGCTGTGAGATATTGGATCAGTTTGCACCCGGGGAGTGTGAAGGAAGGTGTGGAAGGTGTTTCACAGGTGATAAAAAGACAATTATTGTATTTCCCTGTATTTCTGATTCTAGAAGTGTAATGCAACACATCTTTAGTCAGCTATAAAGCTCTCACTTGGGCAGAAGTCTAGGTCTGTGAGATCAGCTAGTATAGAGATATATACTCATAGGAAGAAATCATAGCAATAGCTACAATTTTTCAAGGGCCTGCTTGCCAAATGGTTAGAGCTATATATTCATTCAGAGGAAGAAAGAAAAATGAGCCATTGAAAACTCTATGGAGCAAAGTTATGCTCTAACATAGGTGGGTCTCTATAACTAGGAATCTGCTCTATGGTAACTGGTGTTTTGGTAGTAGCATTATGAAGCTACCTTTTGACGGTTTTTGCACATATGAACTCTAATCCTCCTAACAGCTCCACCACCTCAGCATTATTCACATTTACCAGACGTGCTCATTGAATGCAGTTTGCCTTTAAATGACTTATGTCCACAGATGTCTTAAGCAATAAAGTCAATAAAATCATAAAAAGAGCTATCAAGCAGCCAAGATTAAGTTTTATTCTTTTTGTACTTTATGACACAAATACATTAATTCAATCATGAAAAATACTTGTCATTAGTTTTTCATAATCTCCTCCATTGATAATTTGAAATGATGTTTTTCTGATTTAAGCAATTAAATACCTATTTAGGTTTTTGAATTGTTTTGCATACTGTCTTTCTCATGCTGTTGTTGTTTAGTGCCATCGAATCATAGACAACTCATAGCTACCCTATGAATGAAAAACCTGAGTACTTCCATAACTTTCATCACTTCTCCCAGCCCATAGAGTTTCTGAAAGCAAGCTATGTCAGAAGTGGATGCCACTCCTGCTTCCAAGCCTGTTTTAATCAGAGAGCATCACCAAACACTGTCCACCATGGGTAACCATTATCTCATTTGACACATCAGTGTCAGTGTTTAACATCATAGCAACCACGAATTACCTCTGTACAGCAAATGGACATACATTGTAGATTTGAAGAATACAATCAGTAAAGAAACAACCAATATTCACACATTTTAAAAATTACTTAACTGACTTATTTGTTATGCCATAACTTTAAAATTGGGCTAGCTGTTTATGTAAATCCTTAAAGAGGTAAAGCACCATGCCTTAAACAAACTCAAACCCAGTGCCATCAAGGCAGTTCTGACTCAGCAATTCTCTCCTGGGTTTCTGAGGCAATCAATTGCGACATGAGGAGACTCCGATCTTCATTCTGCAGAGTTGCTGGTGGTTTAGAACCTCTGAAGAGGCACAACTTTTGAGTTCGTAGTGCAGTTTGCTACATACTAAACTGGAAGTCAGTAAAAGTCAGCTTAAACCCCCAAATAGGATGGCTCCTAAATTTTGCAGAAGTGAGATTAAAAGTCAAACCTAATGGTACTTAAATTCCACAAAATGAGATTAAAAGTTTGCTTTATGCTATAAATCCGGGATTGTGTTTGCATTTCCCCCTCCTCTGCATTGTACCTCTGGCTGCAAAATGTCATCATACCGTTTTCTATCAGACGAGAAGAAAGCAAATGTTATAAATGAGAAAAATGTTCAGTGCCGCTCCATGAATGCCGCAGGTACCTGAGTGGAACTTTAAACCCCAGTGCTATATTCTAAAGGACATTGCTGTGTGATGGAGCTCAGAGAGCCTCTCAATGGGGACGCATTGGTCCTTGACCCTGGGAGATGGCATTTTGATTTTGATTGCTTTTTCATTGAGAGTTTAGAGCCTTTTCCAGAATATTGCTTTCAGGGGATTTTTCTTGGCTAAATTAGGGCAAAAAGATAATTTTTAATCCTGCCAAGAGAAATCTTTTTTCCCCGCCTCTTCTCACCAGTATTCAGTACAGAACATGACAAAGCATAGCCTCATGTCTTTCTAAATGGATGGGTTTCAGTGGAAATTATTTGTAGACCATCAACAATTACACTTTTTTAAGTTTTATAATAGGGAGCTCTGGTGGCTTAGTGGTAATGGGCTCTACTATCAACCCAAAGGCTCATGGTTCAAATCCACCATCTACTCAGCAGGAGAAAGATGGGCAATATCCACTCATGATTTATTGCATCTGAAACCTGCTGGAAGGTCAGCTATGAGTTGGTTTTGACATGATGGTACATAACAACTGGAAGCTTTAAGACAATATTTTCATGGCAGATTAAGTAAAAATACTAGTATATTTTGTTATCTTCATCATTTGAAAATTATTAGTAGTTTTTGTAATAGTAACTGTTCAGGATTACTTCTACTTTCCACTGAGTGTGTTTGGTGCTTTGGCAAATATTGGTATATATATATATATATATATATCACAGGGTGTCACTTCCTAAGCCATTGAATTTGCCACTTAAATGCCAACACCATGTTTAATTTAAAACTATGTTCAACCACTATCTGTCACTTTGTCACACTGAGGCACTGAGGTGACTTATGTGTTAAAAAAGCATTACTTCTTATGTTTCACATGCTAGCAGGATAGACCCAGGATAGACAGGTTTCACTGGAGCATTTGGACAAGAAAGACTAGAAAGCAGTAGTGATCTACTTTTAAAATATAGGCCAATGAAAACTTTATGGACAGCACCAGAACATCTGATAAAGTAATAGAAAATGACCTTAGCTTTGAGCCTTTCCTCAAAGTAGATTTTCCTTTAATGGTGTGCATGGAGTAAAGCTTTTAGGACATTTGTTTGCTGAGAACTCATGACTCGGAAAGAGTCCTTCAATTAAGATTTACAAACTTGGAAACTTGATGCAGAGTCATTCTCAATTAGAATTGACTCATTGGCCTTGAAGTTGGGCTGGGTTTTTTTTTTTTTATTTATTTTATTTTATTTTGGTTTTCTTTTGTATGTGTGTCACCAGTATTTTACCTAAAGAACCCTTCAGTATTATAACTTAAGGCCAGGATTGATGAGTTTGACCGCAGCAGAGACTGTGAGGCTGGCTCAGGCTACGGCACAGTTTCATTCTGTTATAATTAAGGCAGCTAGGAGTTGACTTGATTGCACCTAATAACAGCCCTCAAAGGATGGTGATTATACATACACACACACATGCATATACACACACATATATACATATACATACACACATGTACATATATACACATATATATACATATATACACAGATATATATAAACATGCATATACACAGAGAGATAAACATATACATAGATACACACACACACACACAGTCTCTATGTGACTTAAAAGGCCAACATTGAATCTTAAACAAAGATGAAATAAGCAAGGGAGAAATCAGAGTGCTAAAAATGGAACAACTAGAACACAATTAATGTCACTGAATAGTTATGTGGAAATTGTTAAATAAGAATTTAACTTACTATATAAACTGTTGCCAAAACACACAATAAAATATTATTTTACTAAAATGCTGTAGAAGACCTATATTTGTGTGTGTTGCCTTAAAACACAGTTTCTGTTGTGTACTGTAGGGTCAGTACTGACCCATAGCTGACCCTCTGGCGGGTTTTCAGAGGCAGTTAATCACTTGGGAAAAGATTGCTCATCCTTTTTCTGTGGAGCAGCTTGTGCCGTTGAACCAAATGCCTTTGAGATTGCAGTGCAGCTTCTTGCCTTCGGTCCAGGGTAGTCAAACTGAAAAAAGGTGGAACTTTCTTTTTTAGCAGAGTATTAAGGACAACAACACAAGAAGAAGGAGTATTAAAATAAAGTTAAATCATCTATATCATGATTACAATATATGCTTTAGATTTCTTCAACATATTTTTTTTCAAGAGGAGAAATTGATTAATTAGTAGTATTTGAAAACCTGATTTTGGCGCCTGACTTAAAAAGAAAATTAACATAAATTCTTAACCTGTATACCCTAAGGGATATTTTGAAGGAGCTGTTGGTATGTGCAGAACTGTTGGTGTATATAGTCTCTGGCCACTGCATCTCTGTTATTATGTTTTTCTGCTTGACTTTTATAGATTTGATCTCCTCTCTTCCTGTTAGTTACTTCCTGTTTCCTGTTCCTGCTTTGCAGAAACTCTCTCTACTCAGCTACACTTGTTTTTTGTAATTTACTGTGTACATTTTCTCTTTGCTGTAAAGTGATCTAACTAGGGTGATTATAATTGCACTTAGAGTAAAAGTCAATAGTTTCTGAGCGAGGCCCTAAAGTATGTTCAGTTAAGTAAAATACATCATCTTGAATGTATACATTTTGTGACACTTCTTTGTAATTAATTGAGAGGCCTTTGCATCTTATATTTTCAACTTCTTGATGGAGTTTTAGGCAGTTGAGATTTTAGGAGTGGTGACTTCTAGGTAAGTTCATTATTGCTGCTATTGTGAGTACAGGCCATTACGTGCCTCCTGACACACTATTGTGGCCTTAGCTACGACAGGAAGAAGTCCTGCCTGATCCTGAGTCATCCTCCCCACCTCTACTGGGCTGGAGCATATTGTTGCAGTAACTGTGTCAATCCATCTATCTCATTTAGGGTCTTCCTCTTCTTTGCTTATCCTCGGGAATGACATCCACTTCCTAAACAACATGCCCCCGGAAACTCTATGAACTTTGATAAATGTTAATAGTTGTAGAGGGGCTTCAGGCCTTTTGTTCATAGGGTTGCTATGAGTCGTGCTCAACTAGAAGGCAATCAACAACAATTACTATTTTAAATCTGATAGTCTTTTTCAAGGACTTGTCTCTTATGATATTATAGATATTTGAAGTCAGGTCCTTAGTCTAGATTTTAGGAGTCCCTGGGTGGTTCAAATGTTTAATTGTTTCCTGCTAACTAAAAGGTATGTCGTTTAAATCACCTAGAGGTACAATGGGTAACTGAGTATGGAAATACAAAGGAAGTGGAACAGTTGTAAAAGCAGACACTAGTGATTGGAATATGGAATGTGAGAACCATGAATGTGGGAAAATTAGATATTGTTAAGGAGGAAATGGAACGCATAAATATTGACATACTAGGCATTGGTGAGATGAGATGGACTGGCATGGGGCATTTTGAATCAGATGATCATATGATATGCTATTCCGGAGATGAAAAGGTGAGGAAACATGGGGTTGCTTTCATAGTTAGAAAAGCCATTTCTAGATCCGTCTTGAAGTACAATATTGTGAGTGACAGGATAATATCCATACTCATACAAGGAAGTGCAGTGAATACCACTCTCATTCAGATATATGCACCAACAACCAGAGCCAAACAAGAGGAAATAGAAGATTTCTACCAACTTTTACAGTCGGAGATCGATCGAATATGCAATCAAGATGCATTGATAATAATGGGTGACTGGAATGCAAAATTTGGAAACAGAGAAGAATCAGTAGTCAGAAAACATGGAGTCGGAGACGGAAATGGAGCTGGAGATAGAATGAATGAATTTTGCACAATCAATGACTTATTAATCGCAAACACATTTTTTAAGAGACATAAAAGCAGGTTATACACATGGATTTCACCTGATGGTATGCATAGGCATCAGATAGATTATATCTGCAGAAGGAATCACTGGAGAAGCTCAATATCAGCTGTGAAAACTAGTCCCAGAGCTGATTGGGAAACAGACCACCAACTACTCATATGCAAGTTCAAGCTGAAGCTGAGGAAAATTAAACCGAATCCACGAGAACCAAAATATAACTTTGAGTCTATCTGACCTGAATTTCAGAATCATCTCAAGAACAGGTTTGAGGCCTTGAACACGAATGAGCGAAGACCAGATGAGTTCTGAGAGGATATCAAGGGTATCATCCAAGAAGAGTGCAAATGTTCCTTACAAAGACAGAAGAGGAAGAAAAGAGCAAAATGGATGTCAGAAAAAACTCTGAATATTGCACTAGAGCGCAGAGAAGCCAAAGCACAAGGAATAACTCAAGATACTAAAGAGCTGAACAGAAGATTTCAAAAGGCAGGGTGGGATGACAAAGCAAAATATTACAATGAAATGTGCAAGGAGTTGGAGTCAGAAAACCAAAAGGGTCGAACTCGCTCAGCATCTCTTAAGCTCAAAGAACTGAAGAACAAATTCAAACCTGGAGGTGCTATAATCAAGGATGCTTTAGGTAGAGTATTAAATGATCCCGGAGGTACCAAAAGAAGATGGAAAAAATATACTGAGTCATTGTATCAAAAGGAATTAGCAGACACAGAAGAATTTAATGAAACAACATATGAACAAGAGCCTATGGTGATGAAGGAAGAAGTTCAAGCTGCTTTGAAAAAAATAGCAAAAAATAAGGCCCCAGGAATAGATGGTATACCACTTGACATATTTCAGCTAACAGATGCTGTCCTGGATGTGCTCACCTAGTTGTGTCAAGAAATCTGGAGAACAACCACTTGGCCAACTGACTGGAAGAGATCTATATTTGTTCCCATTCCAAAGAAAGGTGACTCAACAGAGTTTGGAAACTATAGGACAATATCGTTGATTTCACGTGCAAGCAAGATTCTGCTCAAGATTGTCCAAAAATGACTGGAACAGCATATCAGCAGAGAACTGCCTGAAGTCCAGGGTGCGTTTAGAAGGGGTCATGGTACTAGGGATATTGTAGCTAATGTTAGATGGATATTGGCTGAAAGCAG
>NW_006399829.1:7679038-7703620 GCF_000299155.1 Elephantulus edwardii | reverse complement strand
TTGGATGTCAGCTATGGTCTCTTTAGGGTATATTCCCAGTAGTGGAATTGCTGGGTCAAATGGTATCTCTATTTGCAACTTTTTGAGAAAGCGCCTTTTCAACCTCTATGCAGAACAGATCATCCGGGAGGCTGGCCTCTATGAGGAGAAATGTGACTTTAGGATTAGTGGAATTTCTTTGCTACCCCTTAAAAAAATTACGGCCATTATAAATCCCATGGAAACACACAGGGCCACCAGAGTTGGAATTAACTTAATGGCAAATGGTAAAAGAGTCTCGATGTGAACTGTTATGGAGTAAACATGGAGTTTGTAAATGGGAAGAAAATTCATGGCCTAGAAGTAGTTATAGATGATTATCATATATCTTTGCCAGGCCCTCCACAGTTTTTGATTAATGTGTGGAAGTACGAAGTAGTCTAGATCATGACTATGAAATTCAAATAAAACCCTTTGTGCAACTGCCAAAAATTAAAGCAAAGCAAAGCAAAGCAAAGCATAATCTACTGGTGGTACAAATGGACTTAATAATGAATACCTAACAGTGTCTTCCAAACCAATCAATAAATCGTGTGGCCAAGTAGACAGAGGATTTAAGAATTAATTCACTGTGGTCATGGATATTAGATCTCTAGTCATGCTAAATGCAGGTCACTTGAAGATAACTTCTCGACGGCTCCATCTTTAGCTTCAGAATTGGAAGAATTGTCAATACTGATGTGGAATTCTGTGATCATCTTGACTCCCTGCTTTTGTTAGGTAAGCCAGACTATGCTGCCAGTACCACCACTTCACCTGCTACTTGGATCACGGTGTCTGTCTAGTCTGGTGCTTCTTCTTCCCTCTGATTTGTTTTCTGGGTCCATGTTTCCAGCCTAATTTTTAAATTTTTTTTAAATGTACTTGTCTTTATTTTTTTCCATTTTTTTGCAAAATTAACTTTAATGGAAGTTTACAGAGACTTAAGGTGAAAAGTGTAACGATGAATGACTGGAAATCCTAAGTATCCATTCTAAATTTTATTTTGCTTCTGACTCATTTGGTGTCACCTTTCATGTCCTCTTGCCTCTACTAATTTTTATTGTTGTTATGTGCTGTGGAGTTGCTTGCAACTCATAGCGACCCTACATACAACAGCCCTAAACCCTGCTCTGTCCTGTGCCAACCTCATTGTCTCCAACACACCAACCACATTACCCCAGTCACGGAATCAATTCTTCTCATTGAGGGTCTTCCTCTCCTGCACTGTCCCTCCACCCATGATGGTCACTCCTTGCAATATGTCCAAAGTATGTCAGACAAAGCAGAAGAGAAAAGGAAAATGTTCGGCAAGATGAAACAGAAAGATTTCACTAAATTAGAAGTGTCTTAAAAACCCCAACATTTCTTTTCTTCAAATGGAGACACTGTGATAGTTTATTGAGGATAAAGAGTAGGAAATCAGTTAGTTACTCCTCCTTTTTTGCACCCTTTCTTCATCATTTCCTTTCTTACATTAAATAATATTTAATTTCTAGATTATTGGACACTAGAGGGTGTCCAATAAAAAAAATTAATCATTAAGAGAGCCTTTACCCTTAAATAGAAAGTTACCTGGAGAAAGTACAGATGTTAAAAGACAATGATAATACAGTAGGAGCAAAGCCAAACTAGAAGTTGTCTATAATCTCTGAAATATAAAGGAAGAATCTTAGAATTATGTAGGGTATTGAGGAGGTTATGGGGGAAATTTCCATGAGAGATAATGCTGGTGTAGAATTTTCTATGATACTGAGGTTGATAATGTTTTATCAGTGAAAAAGAGGTTCAAGGAAAATGAAGGCAGACAGTCCAATATGCAAAAAATTATGGCAGTATAAAGAGATGATTAGCTCCTTACACATAGAAGCATATTTTAGGATGAGACAGAGCAGTGGGTAAGAGCTAAAGGAGTATAAAAAAGTTTCAGCTGCAGCTTAGAAAGGAAATATCTTCAAATCTATACTTAGGGGAAAATTTGAAGGCAATGTGTAAAATATCACCTGATGTGAAAAACTACCAAATAAGACTTGTGTTGAAACTTCATGTCCTTGGATCTTTTGATCTGTGGAGCTGAACCACTTTTTGTTCACATTTTACGGTGTATGTATATATGTATGTATTTGCTCCATCTAGGGCCCTCACTTGGCTATAGGACTATATACTCAATTTCTCCCAATGCCTCAGTCAATTAATGTCAGTTTTGACTCTTTTCTCTATCAGTTTCACAATGTAAAAGAGAAAATAAGATGTATTCTGTCAAGTTGGTGATCTAATCTCACGTTACTATTTCATACAAGGTACAACACTGGGCCTTGACTTTAGGGTGTGCACCTTATGTTGTAATCCTTACCACGTGACTGACCCCTGTGCACAAGCCAGATAAATACAGGGCCCTACAAATAGCACTTCACTGAATGTTTTTGGACAAAGTATCCCGTGTTTGGAAAGAATAGATTTTCTTAATAGGGAATGCTGCTGGCCTAGTGGGGAAGGGACTTATTGCCAGTCCAAAAGCAGGCAATTCCAATCAACCAACTGCTCTGAGGAGGAAATATAGGCAGTCTCATCCTATGTGATTTACTGCCTCAGAAAACCCACTGGAGGGAGGGTCAGCTTTGAGTCAGTTTCTATTTGATGGCACACAACACCAACAACAAATGGCACTCCATATTGTGGAAAAAGTAGATGAATGGATTTCTTAATATTGACTTTCAGAGTTATATCCATAGAAGATCCAATTTTTACTATCTGACATAGAAGGAGCTTGCGTTGTTATTGTTAGGTGCCATTGAGTTGAGGATGATTCATAGCGACCCTATGAAGAGCTGACTCGAATCCTGCTCTGTTCTGTGCCATCCTCATCTCTCTGACTTACTAGAGTCCATTGCTGAAGTCGCTGTGTCAGTCCATCTTGTTGGAGGTCTTTCTCTAGTTTGCTGATCTTTCTGAGTACGGCATCCCCTTCTAAGGCATAATCTCATCTAACTATGTGTCCAAAATATGAAAGACAAAGCTTTTGCCATCCTTGCCTTCAAGGAACACTCTGGCTGCACTTTTTCTAAGACATATCTGTTTATTCTTTTTCCAGTCCATGGGATGCTCAGTAATCTTTTCTAACACCATAACTCAAAGGAATCAATTTTTCTTCTGTCATCCTTACTTACTGTCTGACTCTCTGATACACAGCAGGTGATTGAGAAAACCATAGTCTGAATTAGGCACACCTTAGTCTTCAATCTCGGCTGCCTAAAATGTTAAATGGATATCATTGCTCTTTAACCTGAAAAGAATATGGAGTCCAACCATCTTAGAGCATTGCTGTCTGGAGTTTTAATTCTTCAACAGCCCCCTCTACCTTGTGAATAAGAAGTGAATGCTTATTGTGTGTGCCACAAAGAGTTTGAAATGCCTAACTGACACAATTCCATTCCTAAGTGTTTTGCATATAGTAAACTTGATACATATTGTTGTTATGTACTCTTGAGTCACAACTAACCCACAGCTGATCCTCCAGTGGGTTTTCAGAGGCAGAAAATTGCACAGGAGTTGATTACCTATTTTTTTTCCAGCACAACAGCTGGTGTGGCTTCAAACTTCATGCCTCTGGGTTGGCAGCCCAGCTCCTTACGACTAAGCTGCCAAAGAGGCCATGATACATATTAGTTGCATTTTCATATTATTATGCACCATGGTTTTATTGTGCCTGCTTTTGCATACAGCACAACAGTCAAATGAAAGTGTCCTTTCAGTTACATGCATTATCAACATGAATTCTGGCGACTGATGGGTTCTTAAAACCTTTCGATAAGGTTGGATGTAGTAGTGGTTATCCACTGCTAGACATTGTCAGGCATTTTCACAGGCATTCTTTCCTCTGAAACCACCCTCAATATCTACAATTGCTAGTACATACCCTGCCACCCATCCATAGAGGCTGTACTCTTTGCAAGCTCTCTTTGGAAAGCTCTCGAGTGACTTTGTAATTTTTTTCCCCAGCTGCTTGCATTGGCCCATTCTGACCTAGATCATTTGGGGAGGAAAGACAGGCTGCTAAAGAGATGAAGGCTTTTAATGAGCCTCTTTTCACTGGAGTCTTTACAAATTAGGTCAGTTGCAATCTGATAAAAGCAAGGCTAGTTTGTAGTGGATAAGTAGGAAATTGCACTGAGATATAGGACAGACTCTTCAAAATGACTTAGAATGCCAGATGCATTTTTCTATAGCAGGCTATAATGCTGAAAATCCCAGAGTTTAGACCTTATTGTTGTGCAGTGGGTCTGGGTCAGAGGGGTCATGAAAAGGAGCATGCTGACCTCACTCTCACTGCAGTGATCTGAGAAAAGATGTACCTAATTCTTTGTTGTGTCCTTCAATGAAACCAGGCAGATGTCACAGGCTTGCTTTATAATAATAGGGACACAGAAACCAAGAATTTGAGAAATTGGCTCAAATTCTCTCCATCATCAAGTGACTAATCTGAGAATTGGATGTGCATCTTCTGGTTTCAGAATCCCGATTAGTTTCTATAATATCATCCTAATAAAGTGTTTATAAATTGATTATTTATAGGCAATTTTACATTGTGGTGACCTAATAATGGTAGGGAGTTGTGCTAGCAATACAGAGGTACATGGTTCTAATCCGCCAGCTTCTGCCTGGGGGAAAGATGGGCAATTTCCTTTCATGCAATTAAACTGCCTCTGTAAACCAGCTGTAAGGTCAGCTGTGGTTCAGTTCTGACTCTAAAGTACATAATAACACCACCGCCACCACCACAACAACATTGTGTTAAGAGACAGAGGGGTTACTGAATAGAGACAGCTGCTATCTGTAGCCACCACTGTTTTCCAAGTTCTTACTTGGAACGAAATGATTTTTGCCTACATTATTTAATATTTAGAGTTGAATTTGAGGCTGTTAGATGCAGTGGACTTGTTTTTGGCTCATCACAACTCTCTGTAACAGAACAGTGTGCCTTTTAATGATTCCTGAGGTGAAAACTCACTGGTGGGTCAGCTATAGTGTGGTTGAGACTGGTTGGTGCACAAGAACAACAATAATCATTAAAGGATTATATACATGCTCTAGGGTTATTTCCCCACACAAGTGCTAGATGGTTTATTTTTCTTTTTCTTTTTTAAAATTCATTCCTTGTTGAACACTTTTGTCCCTTCTTCTCCCTTCCCCTTCCCCCAGAGCACTTTGCAATGCACCTCTTGGTCCAGATTGTTGGCATACGTACAATGCCTAATCCAAGTCGTCCTTTCAGACAGTTCCTGCTCTCATCTGTTTCAATGCAGTGTTCTGACTGCAAACCTTTCCTTTAGCATCTAAGTATTTAGCCCCTGTGACTCCAGGACACCCTCATAGTTAAACTACAAGTTTAATGTTATTCTTCCAATTCTTTAGAGGAGGAAATTTTGGTCCCAAGAGAGGTGATTTTTCTCCATGTTCACAGGCTCAGAAATATAAAGCATGGCCTCTGGCTTTGATGTGATTGTGTTTCCTGAGGATCATAAGGCTTAAAAAACGGTATGTGAGAGAGGAGAACAGCATAAGTGACATAAGGTTGGCTAGGACATGGAGACCTTGAACATGAAGGGAATAGAGCAGGTGGACAAGGTGTCTTAACATTTTTCTGGAAAGAGCTGTGAGGGGCATAGGCAGCTACTCAGCTCTGCTGTGATAGCAGGAAAACCATTCACAGGCATACATGGACACAGGGACATAGCTGTGCTCCAGTAAAACTTTATATGGGAGACCGAAGTTTGTATTTCATAATTTTTTAATACATTATGTAATATTACTGTTCTTTGATTCCCTCCCCCCACCAAACCATTTGAAAGTAAACACATATACCTGGGAGAAGGTGACACCAGGTACCTCCTTGGAACCAGGGATGGGGAAGATTCATTTCACATACTTTGGGCATGTTGCTAAAAGAGACTAGTTTTTGGAGAGGGACATCATGCTTGGAAAGGTGAAGGGATAACATAGGAGATAGAGACGCTCAACCAGGAGAATTGACACAGTGACTGCAGCAATGGACTGGGGTGTGTCAGAGATTGTGAGGTTGGTACAAGATAGGACACTGTTCAAATCTGTTCTTCATAGGGTCGTTGTGAATTGCTCTTGACTTGATGGCACGTAACAACAGTAACATTCAAAAACATAAAATTATTCTGAACATACAATAATACCAAAAAATGATGATGGACTTATTCTGATCCACAGGTAATGAGCTGGCCTCTAGTCTAGTGTCTGGCAATATATTTTATGTATTTTTGGAAAAAGAAAAGATATTTTAATTGAATGTTACCATAATCTTATATGATATTAACATGGAAAATCTATGTAAACACTTGGTAACTATCTCAAATTCAGTGGAAGAGCCGTATGATAAGCATTGTTAAGTCTCCCAGAATCCATTTGACCATTACTAAGGTCCTGTCTGAGAATTTTGGGATAATTTTGGGAATTTTGAGATAATCTTCCTGAACTTCAGTCTTTTCTCCTGTAAATTACAGAGAATCAATAAATGAAGAAGTGTAGTGTGTTTAGATACTGCTTGATAGAGATAAGACCACACAGCTGTACACTTTCTCCACCACTCACCCCCAGCTCATTTTCCAGCCAAACAGGTCTATATGGTGAATAACACCAGTGAGGTACATACTCTTTAAAGCAACAAGCCAAAAGGGAATTAAGAAAGTAGCACTTGCCCAGGGATAAAGCTCAGAAGACAGGATAGGATGGAAGAGAAGGGCAAGTGGAAAAAGGAAACACACAGAAGAGGCTGCCATACTAGTGCAACTTAAAGTCAATGCTACAAATCAAAATATGCATACATAAAGTATAATTTAAAATATATATTAAAATATGAGTTTTGAATGAAAACCCAAATTATTCAATAAACGTTCAGTCAACTCACAATATTAGACTAGCAACTACACACTTCATTCTCAGTGGATTAATACGGAAGCAAGAAGGCATGAGGAGAAAAATCTCACAGGGTCTCAGATATAGTACAGTCTCCTCTGGGTATATTTATGTGTCAAGTGTCATTACATGCACACAATTAAAATATTATTGATTAATTGAGCCATTCACTTCATCTGCAGTCCCTCATTTGTTATTCCTTATTGGTCAAATAAGTATTTACAGAGGTCCACTCACAAGAGACCCACCACCTACCTGTCAGTTTGTTCTACTGTGATGCCTTGAGGGTTGTTACAGAGCTGCAAGCTATGCCACTGTATTTTAAACACCTCCAGGGTCACTTGTGGTGAATAGGTTTTAATGGAGCTTACAGAATAAGACAGAATAGGGAGAACAGACCTGACAGCCTACATTCAAAAGTTAGCCAGTAGACAATAAGAATATTATCTGCTCTGTGACTTGACTTCACTTAACAACAATAACATCAACAAAGAGAGAAAGATCAGCTGGCCCCAGTGGACAGAAAGCGATGCTACCAAGCCAAAGGTGGGTTACTTTTAATCCATGGCCCTCGGGCCTGTCTTTCATTGTTTCATTGTTCAGGCATTCCTCTAGGTCATATAGCCCTGGTGTACAAGTTGCCATGTTCAGCAGTCGCTTGTGGTTGCTGTGAGGCTTAACACTGTGTGACACTGATGTGTTAATGGTTGGTTACCCAATGCGGACAGAGAGTGTGTGTGTGTGGGGGGGGGGCGGGGAGCTCCCCGATTAAAACAACCTTGGAAGGAGGAGTGACATCCTCTTCCATAATAGCTTGCATCCGGAAACTCTATGAACCTGGAGAGAGGATGAAAGACACCCAAGCATTGAGGACTAGAGGGCACTTAACAACAACAATATAGTGCTTGGAAATGGACTCTTGGCTTGATAGGTGCTCACTCAAACAGTGGTCTCCATGGTGAACTTCAGCATACCAACACTTAATGAAGGTGATATCCAGGTAACACTTCACTCCATTGTATGTTGGCCTGCCATGAATGATCCCTAACAATAACACAAAAGACAGTGCAATTAGATGGGTGGGTGGAGTGAAGGAAATTGGAAGAATCTTTTGTGAAAACAATGTATTCAAATTTTGTAAATAAACCAGAATAATTTTTTTTTTAAAAAAAGGACAATGCTATGGTATGTTTCAGGAATCCCATGAGAGGATATTAACTCTCATTGGAAACCTGAAAATGTGTGCTTTAGTGTGAAGAATTTCTACTTAAAGATTCAATGGCTAGTTCAAGTCATTAAGTAATAATATTAGTGATCATCTCTGTGGACTGATCTGCACACTTTTTCTCAACGGAGAGACTAATTAGAGAGTAGTGTAGTACTTTTTCAAATTATTGTTTTTCTCACAATTGGCTCCAGAAATGATGGTAAATGTGTTATCAATTTGGTTGCAGAAGCAAGTGATTACTTTGTTTTGTGCTGCAGAAATCCCAGTGGTTTTAAATTGATTCCTTAAAGGCCCATGATGTCAGAGTTCCTCCTTTATTCTATTAAAAGCCTGTTAATCCTCAATTATCCACCAATGGAGTTTTCACTTTGTGGTTGAAGTAGATGTATTTTTTAAAAAATGTGGATCTTCTCCCCTATCATTTATAATATTTTCCTTAATGGGAAGATCTTCTTAGACAGTAAAAACATTTTAGAAATTAAAAAATAAAGTCTGCATAAGAAGGGTAATATTATTCCCAGTTTATAAGTATCATATAAGATGTTAAGAAGATAGATGGCTTTTCTTACCAGTTATTCTCCAGCATTGTTGAATTGTGGTGATTCCATAATCAGATCAGTTGTTGTTGTTATGTGCCCTTGAGTTGACCATGACTGATAGCAAGCACCCCTGTGAACAAATGCTCTGAACCTTGTCCTATCTATCCTAAGTCAGCCTCACCATCTCCAACACACCTGATCCATTAACATAGTCACTATAGCAATCCATTTCATTGACGGTCTTCCTCTCTTGTGGTGACCTTTTACACAAAGGATACCCTTCTCCAAAGACTGGCCCCTGCTGACAATATGCCCGAAGTATGTGAGATGCGGTTGCATCATCCTTGCTTCCGAGGAGCACCTTGGTTTCACTTTCTCTAGTGCAGACTTTTTCTCTTGGCAATTCATAATATGTTCAGTTTTTGTCTCCAGCACCAAACTCAAAGGCATTGGAACTTCTGTCATTTTCAGTCATTGCTCAGTTTTCAGATGCATAGTGAACAGTTGAGAAGAACCCCGGTTGGGATCAAGTACACCTTAGTCTTTAGAGTGAAATCATTGCTTTTAGCACTCTGAAGAAGTTCTTTTCTTTTTTTTTTTTTTGAAGAAGTTCTTTACAGCAAAATACCTTGACTTTTTAATTCCTGACTGCTGTTGTCAAGAGTGTTGATTTTGGGTTTGAGCAAGTTGTATTGTTAACAGTCTCAATCTTTCCTCCATCTCCCATGATGCTGCTATTGGTTCTGCAGTGAGGATTTTTGTTGATGTTGAGATGCAATCCTTCCTGAAGGTTCTAGTCCTTTATTTTCTCTAGCAAGTACTTCACGTCTTCCTCACTTCCGATGAACAAGTTTGTCTTATCTACATAATGCAGGTTGTTGATGAATCTTTCTCCAATCCTGATGCCACATTCTTCTTCATAAATTCTAGCTTCTTGAACGATCTGTTTAGCATGTAAATGGGAAAAAAATATGGAGAAATGTTACATTTCTAACACACTCCTTTCTTGATTTTGATCTATGCAGTGTTTTCTTGCTCTATTCAGAAAACAGTTTCCTGTTCTAAGTATAGGTTTCACATGAGCACAATTAAGTGTTTTGAGATCCCATTCTTCTCAATTCTAGCCTTAATTTGTTGTTATCCACACAGTCATATGCCTTTATGTAGTGGATATAACACAAATAGACATCCTTCTGGTACTCTCTGCTTTAAGCCAAGATCCAACTACCATAAGCGACGATATATCAGATCCCACGGCCTCTTCTGTATCCAGTTTCTATTTCTGGAAGCGCTAGCTGGTTTTTGATAATTTTCAGCAAAATTGTTCTTGATTTTAATATTAATAATATTGTTAAATAATTTCCACATCCTATTTGATCATCTTTCTTGGGAATGGGAATAAATATAAATTTCTCTCCAGTCAGTTGGCGGAGCAGCTGTCCTTCAGATTTCTTGGCACACCTAGTGAGCACATTCAGGACAGCATCTGCCTGTTGAAATATATCCATTGGTATTCCATCCATTTTGGGGAACTTATTTTTTTCCAGTGCCTGTAAAGCAGCCCGAACTTCTTCCTTACCCTCTTGGACCATTTGTTATTGTTGTTAGGTGCTGTCGCGTTAGAGACAGTTCATAGTGACTCTATGAATGAAAGACTTGAACACTTGTACAACTTACATTGTTTTTCCATGTTCGTAGAATTTCCAGGGGTAAGGTATTTCAGAAGTGGATGCCACTCCTGCTTCCAAGCTTGTTTTAATCGGGGAGCTCCACAAAACACTGTCCACCATGAGTACTTCTTGATGATATACAACTTCTTGAAATGGTTCTAAATAAGCCAATTATTTTTGTTAGAGTGACTCTGTGTATTCCTTCCATCTTTTAATGCCTCCTGGATCATTCAAGATTTTGCTCATAATATCAGATGCCTTAATTTGTTCTTCAGCTCAGATTTCATTGAACACTAATGGATGTAGACCACATGAGCTGTGGGATAACATCAAGATTATCATCCATGAAGAAAGAAAAACATCATTACAAATAGAGAGGAGGAAGTAAGGACCAAAATGGATGTTAGAAGGGATTCTGAATGTTAAACTAGATTAGTGTTTTTACGCTTTGAGAATCCAAAACAAAAGGAAAAAATAACGAAGTTAAGGAGTTGAACAGATTTCAAAGGACAGCTCTGAGAACAAAACAAAGTACTATAAGGAAATGTGCAAAGATCTGGAATTAGCAAATCAAATGGGAAGAATTTGCTCAGCATTTCTCTAGCTGGAGGAACTAAAGAACAAATTCAGGCCTCAAGTTTTCAGTACCTACTTTCTTTTTAAAATAGATTGTCAGGTTTTTCATCCAAGATGCCACTTGAGCGAACTTGAACCATCAACTTTTGGGTAAGCAGCTAAGCACATTAATTACTTGCATTAGCCATGGACTGACTCTAACAGAGATAGATACAGGAGAGGTTTATGGCTTTATTTATCATTTTGGAATGATTATTTACACTTTAAATACCAATATTAGAGTCAACCATGAGGCTTTTGTAAACCTGCATGGTATCTAAAAAGGGAGCTCTGGTGGCCTAATGGTAAGGAGCTATGCTGCCAACGCATAAGGAGGTGGTTCGAATCCACCAGCCACTCTGAAGTAGGAAGCTAGATGTTCTGTTTCTGTGTGATTTACAGCATCTGAAAACCCCTTGGAGAATCAGCTATGGGTAAGTTCCAACTTGATGCCAATGAATTAGTCTCAAAAAACAAGCAAATTATTCTTTTATTCATAACACCAACATAGAGAGAGATCAGGTAGCCTAGTGGAGAGAAAGTAATACAACCAAGCCAAAGGTGGATGACTTCTAATCCGTGGCCCTCAGGCCTGTTTTTTCATTGTTTTTGCTCAGTCTTCTAGGTTGTATAGCCCTGTGTGTCTGTCCACTTGCTGTACAGAGGTAACTTGTGGTTGCTGTGAAGCTGAACACAGTGACAGTGATGTGTCAAATGTGTTAATGGTTACCCTTGGAGGACAGTGATTGGTGATGCTTCCTGAAAAAAAAGCTTGGAAGCAGGAGTGGCATTCACTTCCATAATCGCTTGCCTCCGGAAACCCTATGAACCTGGAGAAACAATGAAAGTCACACAAGTGTTGGGGACTTTCATCCATAGGGTAACTATGAGTCGCCTACGACTCGACGACACTTAACAACAACAACAACAACAACAACATACATATCCTTTTACTTTTACTTGCTATGCTTCTAGAACTGGACAGTGAATAAATATTAAAGAAGAAGAATTGATACCTTTGAATTGTGTTGTAGAAAAGTACTGAATATTCCGTGTACTGTCAAAAGAACAAAGAGATATGCTTTACAGAGTGCAGCCAGAGTACTCATTGTAGGCAAAGATGATAGATAATCTTTGGTCTCTTATGCTTTGGACATGTTGCTATGAGAGGCTCTTCAATGGAGTGGGGACATCATGCTTGCAAAGGTAGAAGGTTGGTGTAGGAAAGGAAGACCCTCAGTGAGGTGTATTGACACTATAACTGCAGCAGTGGGCTCAAGTGAATCAGGGATTTTGAGGATGGCACAGGATAGAAAAGGTTCAGATCTGTTGTTCATAGAGTCACTTGTACTTGATATAACAGCACCTAAGATAGCACTCATAGCCCTGAAGATTCTTCTTTCAGTGGAAAATGATGGATTTTGCCTTAATGTTTCTGTCCTTAATGTCCAGCTCTGGTGTCCTAGTGGCAAGAAGCTGCACTGCAATCTCAAAGGCACTGTGTTCAAGGCCACCAATCCTTCTGCTGGAAAAGGGTGGGCAGTCTCCTCCCCTGCAAATTACTGCCACTGAAAACCTACCAGAGCCCTCCAGAGGGTCAGTTACGGGTCAGTTCCACCTCTATGGTTGTTGTTGTTGCCGTTGAGTCGCCTGCGACTCATAGCGACCCTATGTACAACAGCCCTAAACTCCGCTCTGTCCTGTGCCAATCGCACCGTCTCTGACACTCCCATCCCAATTATCCCAGTCACTGAATCAATCCACCTCATAGAGGGCCTTCCTCTCCTGCGCCATCCCTCCACCCTCCCAAGCATGATGTCCCTCTCCAAGGACCGGTCTCTCCTCACTACATGTCCGAAGTAAGTTAGACAGAGCCTCAGAATCCTTGCCTCCAAGGAGCCACCCGGTTTAACCCTCTCCAGGACAAATCTATGGTAAACAACATCAACATCCACTTTGTTGCACACAACACAATGGGGGTCTTTTCACTTGAACCAGACCACTATGCCAATTAGGCACATTCTTATAGATAATTACTGATGTTACATCAAACATTATATTGGCACACTGGACTTGGATGTTATAGCTATCTTACTTTTCCTCAAATTTCTCCTGGCCATCTGTATCTTACACATTGAATTTAATTAGTGTCCATTATTGTGGAACACGAGAGGATGGCTACATACTTCTTGAATTTGTCAATCAAAGGATGTTTCACAAGTGTTATTTTTCCAGTTCCACCACAAGTCTGAACTGACTTGGAGTTCTCCTTGGGAAGCCATTGCAATGGTTTTACCAGAAGTGTCTCTGGGCCCTGTCTGACTGAGCTCAGTTATTGCTCCTTAAAAAGCAGAACTTTCAGTCACTGCATTGCCATTGCTGAAATAGAACAACCTGGCCCACATATTTTTGGGGTGAAATTTCTTATATTTTTGTTATATAAAAATTATAGTCTAGATGATTTGCCCTCTTTTTAAGCATCTGCATTAATTATTCCAGGACTTCAAAAGAATTGCATTTGAAGAAAAACCCAATAATGCAGTATTTTTCAATTCTATCATGTATAGTTTCTCATCCTCCTTAAAGCTATGGAGAAGTCTTTTCATTATTGTAGAAATACACACCACCCTTGAAAACAAAACTTTACAGTTTAGTACAGTTTATATGCCTTTCTTGCTTTTGAGATTTTTCATTATTATAAAAATATATGTAATGCAACCCTTGCCAATTACACATTTTTACTTGTCCTTCTAGTGATGTTTATTACAGTAGTTATGTGGTGTAATCACTAATAATTTTTAGATTTTCTAATACCATAAACAGAAGCAGTACATTCTAAATAATTACTTACCCTATCTGATCCATTCTTACCCTTGGTCACCACTAGTAAAACTTTGATTTTTATACATTCATTACCTAATTTATATACTTCTTCTTTAGATTAAGTTTGTTGCTGGGTTTTATAAGTCAGAGGATCTTAAGACATGAGGAAAGCTGCTTATGTAGTCAATGAAAACAATGAATGGTTTACCCAATCCTTTGTCCATAGTCTTAGCAAATAGTCCAGAAACCAGTTTAGGCAGGTTAGACGTAACCACTGAAGCTTTAACCACTTGTTCCCAGAATAGCAGAAACATTACAGTTTGATAAATTAAGACACACACAACCAAAGAATAAATTTTCTGGAGCCAGATATGGTAGCTTTTATATTTGTTTGAGCCTATCATTCAATTTGAAACTATAAATTATAACTACATTATATTTGCTAGATTTTTTTTATCCATTTAATATTTTCAGGGGCTAATTTTTTTTGGAACTTGGCTGTTAGGTGTTTCTTTTGAGATATCTCTGGAGAGACTCCAGTCTCCAGCCCTCCAGTTAGTGGCTGTGCACATTAGCAGTTTGTATCAGGCAAGGACATTTAAGGATGAAGCGAATTAGCAATTTTACATGGCAGGCACTGTTCACATGAATGGACTAGTGGGATTTTTATATGCTTGATCATTACCACTGCTATTGCGATTATTCTCTTTATTTTACAAATGAGGAAACAGAGGTAACTAGAGCTTTCTAGGTAGTTCAGCATCACAGGTGTAGAAATCGAGTCATATCTAGCACTTAGTTCCAAGGTCTATGTTTTAATCACTTTAATAGACTTGATTGCCTCCACCTTCTCTTAAAATTCAAACACCAATTGCCATGGATTTGGAACCAACTCAGAGCTGACCCTCCTGAAGGTTTTCAGAAGATAAGACTGGCTACCTTTCCCCCAAAGAGCCGCTGGTGGATTCACATTACCTGCTTTTATTTTGGCAGCCCTACTCTCTACTGCCCAGGCCACCAGCCCTTCTCATGACTTACTAAGTTCTTTCAAAACTCAGACCTTTATTGCTATTGCCTTGGAATAAATTCATAGCAGACTATTTGTTGAGGTTTCAGAAGATGAAAATTGCACAAGAAAAGTATATCTGGTGGATTTGAAACCCCACAGTGATACTACCTTTTGGTTAGTTGCATGACTCCCTATAAATCATCTCATCAGAACTTCCTTTCTGAAAGGGCAGTAGAATTCTGAGTACTTGAATGTCAGAGAATATCATTGCTTTATGTTCATGAGTTATTAGTATTTTGGGCAAATATAGAATTCTAAGTTGATTTTAACACTGAATTTTGAAGATATGAAATGTTATCTTTCATATCCAGTTCTATTTTAAGAAATATAAATGCAACCTGAATTACTAGACCTGATTTGTTAGTAAATAACTTCTGTGAACTCTGCATCTTCTGTTGATGAACTACTGCTTTGAGGATGATTCATTAATCCTTTCAATGCATGCTTTTGTTAGTTGCCATCAAATTGCTTCTAAATCATGGTGACCTTATGTTTAACAGAACTAAATATTTTCATGTTTTATACCATCTCCAGCAAAACTCTGATTGCCTAGAGACAAGAAGCTGTGCTGCAATCTTGAAGGCATGGAGTTCGAGCCCACCAGCTGCTATGTGGGAGAAGGATGGGCAATCTCCTCCCATGCTATTGCCTCTGAAAACTCGCTAGAGGGTCAGCTCTAACTCTATGGTACACAATAAAAACAACAAATGCCATCTCCAGGATCATTGTTTAAATTGAATCCATGGTTGAGGCTATTTGTGTCCATCAACTCATTGAGGGTTTTGTTATAGTCAGAGAAGTCAAAAGAATGATGGTAACAGTGGATTGAGGAAGAATTAAGAAATGAAGAAAGATAACGAGGGGAACCAATCAGAACCTTCCAACATCAGATTTCAATCCGCTGAGTGTAAGTGCATCAAAATAGCCTTCTTTACTCCAATTGTCTTCTTTTGCACAAAGTGCAAGAGTTCAAGTGGAACCTTACTCTAATACCTGCTGTTGGAAAGTGTGTGAATGTTTGAGCAGAACCAGAAGTACCGAAACCTATATCTTAAAGCTCAGTGGGAAAGACGGTGTTCATTCTAACTTCTCTGTTCTTATGATCGGCTCACTTCCTCCATCTGAGAGTGCTTCTCTTCTTGATAAACTTTCCTCTGCTGTGGCACCAGGAATATAATTGCTGAGGAATCAGAATTTAATCTAATGGCTTTTCCACTGTAGGTGATTCTTTGATTTTCTCAAACTGCTTTTAATGTTCTTTCCTTAGCTTGCATTTTGAAGAGTTTGACTGTGATGTGTCTTGATGATTTTCTTTTGGGATTTAGTCTGTTTGGTGTTTGCTGAGAATCTTGAATGTGGCTTTCCTTCTTCATCATACCTGGGAAATTTACTTCTAGTACCTCTTTGATATTTTTTTCCCCTCAGTGATTTACCTGTCCTTCTCATATTTTAGAATTCCAATCATGTGTATGTTTTGATGTCACGCCACATGGTTCTAATGTTTTCTTCATTTTTTTTAGGTCTCATCTCTGATTTTTCTTCTGCTCCATTTCTATTGTGGTTCTTACACTCCAGCTCACTCACTCTCTGTTCTGTCTCTTCTATCCTATTTTGTTGTCCCTCCAGCATGTAGAACACTACTGACATTTAAGTCTTAACATTCTAGATTGTATTTTTATGCATTTCTTTTCTTTCTAGTACTGTGTTGGCTGTATCTTCTTTACTTTGTGATATTTTTTAAGTTCTTGTACCTCTTTAGCTATAGTTTCAAGTCTTTCTTCCATCTTTGCATTTTCTTTCATAGTTGTTCAAGTTTTTCTCATCAATCTGTCTCTTCTGTCTCCCTGTCTCTGGAGTATTTACTTTCTTAATGGCTTCCATTGTTTCTTATATAATTTGCACATTCTTCTGTGGATAGTCAAATAATTCTGCATCAATCTTCTCATTCTCTACTTCGAGGGTATGTAGCTCCTATTGGCATTACAAAAACAGAGAAAACAAAGAAAAAAAAAACATATCAGAAAGACTAAAAATTGCTCTAGGGCATCAAAAAGCCAAAACAAAGGGGAAACATGCCAAAGTAAAAGAGAACAGAAGATTTCAAAGGACAGCTAGGGAGGACAAAGTAAAGTATTTAAGTGGAATGTGCAGAGAGCTGGAATTGGAAAATAGAAAGGGAAGAACTCACTCTGCTTTTCTCCAGCTGAGAGAACTGAAAGACAAATTTAAACCTCAAGTTGCAATATTGAAAGATGCTAAAGGAAAGATACTGAATGACCCAGAAAGCATCGAAAGAAGATGGAGACTAGCACTTCTAAGCTTGATCCAAGTTTGTCTCTTATGAATGTTACGGTTTTGGGCTTTACTCCCAGGTCTCTGATCCACCTTGAGTTGATTTTTGTGTACGGTGTGAGATGTGGATCCTGTTTCAGCTTTCTGCAGGTGGAAATCCAGTTTTGCCAGCACCATTTGTTGAAAATTATTACCTAACTTGGTAGGGACTGGAGAGCATTATGCTGAGTGAACTAACTCAGTCCCACAAGGATAAATATTGCATAAAACCGTTACTAAGGAATGAGCATAAGGATCTAGGAGGGGTAGCAGAGGCTGGAAGCAGAGGTATGTGAATGTGCAGGGGGAGAGGAGATTAGTCAATGGGTTGTACAGTTTGATGGGTGGGATGTGAGGGAAATGGAAAGAATTTATTCAAATGTGTATCTAAGTTTTGTAAATAAACTAGTAGAAAGAAAAATAAAGAAAAAGAAGATGGAGAGAATATACAGAATCACTGTACCAAAAATAACTGAATGACAATGAAAAATTTCAGAAAGTACCATATGAATAGGAGCCATTTGTAACGAAGGAGGAACAGGAATCTGCATTGAAGGAATTTGGAAAAAATAAGGGCTAAGGAATCAATGGGATACCAATTGACTTGTTTTAATTAATAGATGCAGCCTTGGATGTGCTTATCAGTCTGTACCAGGAAATTTGGAGGACAGCTGACTGGGAGAGATCCATATTTGTTCCCTTTCCAAACAAAGGTGATCCAACTGAATCTTGAAACCATCAAACAGTATCATTAATATCACATGTGAGCAAAATACTACTGAAGATAATTCAAAAACAGCTAGAACAATACATAGGTAGGGGAATGCCAGAAGTTAAAGAAGGATTTAGGAGAGGCCATGACTCCAGGGGTATCATTGCTGATGTCAGTTGGATCCTTGCTGAAAAGAAAGTGTACTGGGAAAATGTCTATTTGTGCTTTATTGACTGTGCAAAGGCATTTGACTGTGTGGATCATAACAAGTTCTGGCTGACATTGAGAAGTATGGGAGTGTATCAGAGCACTAAATTGTGTTCATGCAAAATCTATACCTGGACCAGGAAGCTGTTGTGCAAACAGAGCAGGGGAATACTGCATGGATTAAAATGAAGAATGGAAAGTGTCATGGTTGTATTATCTCTATCTATTTAATCTGTATGTTAAGCAAATTAATCATGAAGCTAGACTCTATGAAGAGGAATGTGGTATCAGGATTGGAGGGAAGCTCATCAATAACCAGCATTATGCAGATGACACAACCGTGCTTTTTGGAAGTGAGGAGGATTTGAAGTACTTATTGCAAATGATCAAAAAATACTGCTTTTGTTTTGCATTGCATCACAATAACAGGAAAACATCAATTTTTACCACTGGATGAATAGACATCATGATGGATGGATAAAAGGATGAAACTGTCTACAACTCCATCTTACTTGGATCCACAATTAACACCATTTGTACCAGCAGTCAGGAAATAAGGAGACACATTGCACTGGAAAAATCTGCACTTGGAGACTTCTACAAATTATTGAGGAGTGATGATGTCAGTTTGAGGGCTGAGCTGTATCTGATTCGGGCCATGGTCTTTCTGATCACTTGCTATGCATCTGAAAGCTGGACAATGAATAAGGATGACAGAGGAAGAATTGATGCCTTTGAACTGTGATGTAGGAGAAGAACACTGAACATCCCATGGACTGCCAAAAGAACAAACATGTCTTGGAGAGAGTGCAACCAGCGTGCTCTTTGTATACAAGGATGATGCGGTTTTGCCTCATATACTTTGGGCATGCTTCTAGGAGGGGCTATTCCTTAAAGAAGGACATGATGCTTGAAAGAATGGAGGGTTGATGAAGAAGAGGAAGACCCTCAACAAGGTGAATTGATTGCTGCAATGCGCTCTAGTGTGTCAGGAAGCGTGAATATACCACAAGATACTACAGTGTTCAGATCTGTTGTTCATAGGATCATTATGAGTCATACTCATCTTGACATCACTCAACAACAACATTGTTTCTTCCATCCTTAGTACTTTTTTCTGTAGCTGTTTGAATGCCTCCATATTAACATATATTTTCTGCCTTCTTGACTCTATCGTATTTATCAGGTTTACAATATTACCTATTTTTTTTGAGAAGGCTTAATTTGTTTTGTCACAGTGTTTGAAGCTCTCTGCTGCTTTCTTGACATTATGTGAATTTTTTCTTGATAAATATTAGGCCACTTCTATTGTGTCTGTGTAAGTTGTCAGTAGTTTTTTTATTTTTGTGATGTTATTGATTAGGTGTCATCTTAAAATGTTTACTGTGTGGGTGAGCCACAACCTCTACTTATAAAATTTGACTTTCTTAAAGTCCTATTGCACTAGGAAAATCTGCAGTTAGCAACCTTTCCAAATTATTTTGGAGTAACAATGTTAGTTTGAGGACTAAGTTGTGTCTGATTCAGGCCATAGTCTTTCTGATTACCTGCTATGTATGCATCTGAGAGCTGGATGGTGAATAAGAATGACAGGAAAAGAACTGACACCTCTGAGCTGTGGTGTTAGAGAAGAGCACTGAACATTCCATGGATGGCAAAGAGAACAGCTGCGTCTCAGAGAGGGTGCAGCCAGAGCGCTCTTTGGAGGCAAGAAAAACTTTGAGCATGTTGTTAGGAGGTGCTCTTCCTTGGAGAAAGACATGATGCTGCAAAGGGTGATGGTTCACCAAAGGAGAGGAACACCCTCAACCATGTAGATTGGCATGGTGAGTGTTGCAATGGGATATAATGTGTCAGAAAATGTTAAAATGGTGCAGGGTAGAACAGGGTTCAGAACTTTTGTTCCTAAGGTCGCTGCAAGTCATACTCAACTGGATGGCACCTAAGAACAACAAAGTCTTTTGGGTTCTCTCTGGTCTGCCCTGCAGTCCTGCAGGAATCTTGCCGTATTGTAGTCCTCTCTCCCAAACTCTATTGTCCTCCTTCATCTATGGAGTAGCTGAGTGGTGTGAGGCCAAATGCTTCCACTGGAGAAGTTTTTGTCCAAGGGGGTTTCATGTCAGCTTGCTTTCTCGTAATCCAACATACCAGCTGAACAAATCTTTCCCCTGGTTGTAGCTCTTGGTCCCAAACTTTCTTGTCTTATTTGGCACCTGGGATGGCCCTCAAACAGAGGGACTTTTCCCCAGGGAAATGTCAGTTCCTATCTCCCCCCTTCATGCACACATCTGAAGTCCTAGCTCTGCAGAAGAGTGTCTCACTGGATGGTGCCTTCTTTCCTGAAACCTAATGTTTTACTTTGTCTCTGGAGTTGTGTAAGGTCAGAGACGCCAACTTAAATAGTTTGAATGCAAGGAGGTCTATGCATCACTGTTTTGTTTTGTTTTAGTAGATACTGTTGTGTAGAGAGCTTAGGTGGTTTAGTGGGTAAGGAGTTGCACTTTTAATGCAAAGGTGGCTACTTCAAATCTCCCAGCTGCTCTGAGGGAAAAAGATGGACGGTACCCTCCTCTACTATTCACAGCCTCCTAAAACATGTTGGAGGGTCAGCAGTGAGTCTGTTTCTGATTTGATGGCACATACCAACAACAACAAAAAATGTATAAAGTTTCTTGATGCTTATGAAATTTCATTTGTTGAAATAAAATGGTACATGAATTTATTACTCACAATTCAGAGTATGAAGGAAAACATCACTAGCACAAATTATGATACAGAAAGAATTTTTTCCTACCAAAATGTTATACAACTGTGGCAGAGATGAAAACTACACCTTAAATTTTTTTTCTTACTCATTATCTCATCTCATTGATGGTAAGGTGAAAAGAAAAAAAAATGACTGCATTCTAAAAATGTAAGTATAATGCTAAGATTTTTATAGTACGTATGATTTTTTCCCCCTTTGCTATATTCAATCGTCAACTTTAGAAGAATTTTCACATTTTTTTTCCTGCCTAATGCTCATTTTCCTTATTTAAAAATACTTGTCAAAGAAGTCTTTAAAAGCAATTTTCTGACCCTTAAAAGTATGTTTTCATTAAACCTTTATATAGTATTTGAAAGTCAAATTCCTGCTAGAATTTTTGTTTTATTTTAGGACTATAATACTTAAAGATATTGGTAAAAAAGTCATGAAAGAGAGCAGTATTTTTTTAATATTTTAATTTATTTATTTTTCATTTCAATGAACATCTACAGAGATTTTAGAGCAGTATTTTTAAAGTGTTGGTTGATGAGAGCAGGAAACAAAGATGAAAGACATGGTTTTCTTTTTGTATTTGCTGAAAGATAAGGGGGGGGAAGAAAGGTTTAATTAGGTACGCTTTCTCTTAGTCAAAATTTTGGTTTGCATGTTTTAAAAACACAGCCAATTCTTGGCAAAGGTATTTTTCCAAATTGCATTGAGGGGAAAGGTCCTCTGAGGTTAGTAAGTAGCATGGATAAGGGAGCTGAGACAGCAGCTGTTACCCCAGGCTGTTTAGAAAGTCAAGAGCAGAGCTAACAATAGATGTTTATAATGGCCAGTCCTGTTTTCCAGACCACAGGCACATGTACCTTGGTCCCAGGCTTGCTTAGAGCATCAGATTATCACAATATGCAGAAGTTAGCATCACTCCAGAGACATTCTGAGTCATTTCCTTACTCAGCTCAACTTTTTTCTTCTTCTGATTCATCATTGGATTGGAAAAAATGTTGAGATAAGGATCAAAGGCATTAACTCTCTTTCTATCATCCCTAGTCATTGTCCAGCTCTCTGACACATAGCAAGCAATTGTGAAGCTATGGCCTCAGTCAGGCGTGTCTTAGTCTCCACACTGACATGGTTGCTCTTCCGTACTTTGAGGAGGTCCCTGACAGCCAACTTTCACAATACAACTTGTCTCTTGATTTCCTGGCTGATGGTACCAACAGTGTTGATTGTGAAGCCAAGTAAACTGTAACTGTTAACAATGTCAATCTCTTTACCATCCATCATGATGCTGCCAATCAGCCCAGTGGTGAGAATCTTTGCTTTCTTGATGTTGAACTTCAATCCACGTGGAAGGCTGCAGCCCTTGACCTTCTGCAGCAAGCACTTCAGGTCTTCCTCAGTTTGAGCAAGCAGGGTTGTGTCATCTACATAAGGCATATTGTTGATGAATCTTCCTCCAATCTTGATGCCACGTTTATCCTCATACAGCCCAGCCTTCTGGATTATCTGTTCTGCATATAAGTTGAAAAGATATGGAGACAGAATACATTCCTTCTAACACCCTTCCCGAATTTGAATCATGCAGTATTTCCTTCCTCTGTTCTGATGACTGCATCCTGATCCAAGTATAGGTTTTGCATAAGCACAATCAAGTGTTCTGGAATTCCCATTCTTCTCAGAGTTAGCCACAGTTTGTTGTGATCCACACAGTCAAACACTTTTGCACAGTCAATGAAACATAGACATTCATCTGGTACTCTCTGACTTCAGCCAAGATCTATCTAACATTAGCTATAATATTCCCAGTACCACGGCCTCTTCTAAACTCAGCCTGCACACCTGGAAGTTCTCTGTTGACATGTTGTTCCTGTTGTTTTTGCATTGATTTATTTAAAGAATTAAGAAAATATATACTCAGTGGTTATAATTGGTAGATTCCTTCAAGTCAACTACCACTCACAGTGATCCTATGAAAACCAGCTATGAACCTTGCACTACCCTACGTCATTCTCACAACCTCAGCCATGTTCAATTTCATTGTGTAATCACTGCATCAATCCATCTCGTTGAGTGTCTTTCTCTTTTTTGTTGACCTTCTACCTGTTCCAAAGACTTTCTCCCTTTTCCAAGGACTGGCCCCTCCTGAAAACATGCCCAAAGTTTGTGAGATGAACTTACAGCACCCTCGCCTCTAAGAAGCACCCTGGTTACACTATATCCAAGACAAAGTTGCTTGTACTTTTGCTATTTCATGTGATTCTTTTACACCATAATTTAAAGGTGTTTTGTTTCTTTTAGGTTTTCTTTCTGTCTTCCTTATTCATGATACAATTTTCATATGCATACCAAGAAATTGAAAGAACTATGGCTTGTCTCAGGCACAGTGTAGTCTTTAAACTTACATTGTTGCTCTTTTACCACTTTGGAGAGGTCCTTGACAGCAGGTTTTCCCAAGGCATCCCTTCAAAACATCTTTTGATTTCTTGTGTGTTGCTATATGGGTGTTGATTGTGGATCTAAGTAAAATTAAATTCTTGACTATGTTTCTTCTCTATATTTTAGCATATGCATTATGTTGTTGTTGTGTGTCATCGAGTCAGAACTGACCCATAGTTGACTCTCTAGCAGGTTTTCAGAGACTGTAAATCATGTAGGAGGAGATTGTCCATCCTTCTCTAGCAGATCAGCTGGTGGTTTTGAACAGCGTGACTTTGAAATTGCAGCACAGTTTCTTACCACTAGGCCCCCAGAGCTCCCTTTCTATGGCTAACAATACACAAGGAGGTCTAGTGGTGACTTAGTGGTGAGAAGTTGCCTTGCCAATCCACAGACAGGCAATTTGATTCACCACTTGCTCCAAAGGGTAATAATGGGAAATCTTTGGTTCGATTTACTGCCTCTGAAAATCTATTGGAGGGTCAACTAAGAGGTGATTTCCATTTAACAACAACAAGAAGATACAAGTAGTAGTTAAACAAATCATAAAATAAACAAACCCTATTATCATTGAGTTGGTTCTTACTCATGGTGACCTTATGAGTAGAACTGGCAGTTCTCAGCTTCAAATATCAGACTTTCAGTCGTAGTTTAAACTTACCCTTATTTTGAAACAATTGAGCCAATTCCTACTTGAAGTTTTCATCACAGTCACCTACACTTGCTACATGTAAAGCTTTTAAATCATTAAAGAGGTTGCAACCCCTTTTCTTTCACTAAATTAAGGATAAGTAAGAATTATATGCACCTGTTACTACTTACCTACACATTCTCAAAGATACACTTATGATTGCATCTTATTCCTAACTCAAGGACTGCCTTTATAGAAGCAAATGTTGCCTACTAATTACTGTGCATATTTAAATAAGTTTGGAGCTTACTTGTATTTATTTCCTGGTTCCTGGGAACATGATATTCATGAATAGAATCTTCTTAGAAACTCTTGACTAAAGAATTAAGCTCAACCAAAACTGTGAGAACTAGAGAAATGACTCCAATATTCTGAAATGATAATCACAGAGTTCTTCAGGTGAAAACAGACTGATAATACAAGAGTGTCATGACAACAGATACAGTTAGAATTTTTCTTTAAATGTAATAATAATAATTAATAATGATATTATTATTATTATTATTATTATTATTTTATGTCCAATATTGGACTGGCCTGTGAATAGCA
>NW_006399829.1:7674575-7677043 GCF_000299155.1 Elephantulus edwardii | reverse complement strand
TTAGCCAACAAGTTCTGGAATGATCCCTAAGAAATTACAATTATAAATGGTAGCTGAAAAGTGAACACTTAGGGAAAAGCCAGAAATATGTATCTTTCTCTGATAGGAGCAAATGTGTGTGCTGTGGCTGTTGTTGCTGCTGTTACATGCTGTAAAGTTGAGTATAACCCATATCAACCCTATCAACAACAGATCTGAACCCTGGCCTGTGCCATCCTCCCACTTCCCAACACATTAGTGCCCATTGCAGCAGTCATCGTGTCAATCCAGTTGGTCAAGGGTCTTCCTCACCTTCACTGAACTTTCAGAGCATCATGTCCCTCTCCAAGGAGTATCCCCTCCTAAAATATGCCTAAAATATGTGAGGTGAAACTTCATCATCTTTACCTCCAAAGAGCACTCTGTCTATACGTTCTCCAAGACATATTGGCTTGTTCTTTTGGCCATCCATGGGGTGCGCAGCATTCTTCTCCAACACCATAGCTCAAAAGCATCAATTATTCTGTCATTCTTGATTGTCCAGCTCTCAGATGCGTAGAAAGTGATCACAGAGAGACCATGGCCTGAATTAGACACACCATAACCCTCAAAGTGACATCATTACTCCTCTATCATTTGGAGAGGTCCCTAACTGCAGTCTTTCCCAGTGCAATACCTCTCCATATTTTCTGACTGCTGGTGCCAAGGGTGTTAATTGTGGAGCCAAGTAAGATGAAGTGGTTAACACCTTCAATCTTTTTTCCATTTATCATGAAACTGCCTATTGTTCCAGTGGTGAGAATCTTTGTTTTCTTTACACTGAGATGCAATTCATTTTAAGGCTGTGTTCTTTGATCTTTTTCAGTAAGTGCTTCAAGTTCTTTTTTTTTTCTTGCTGATCTTCTCTGTATCGTTCCAATTTTAGTATATGTGCTGCCAAAGCGAGCACTCAAGTTCTCATTTTAAGCAAGCAAGATTGTATCATCTACATAACACAGGTTATTAATTAGTCTCCCTCTTTATTCTAATGACACATTCCTCTTCATAGAGTTTTGCTTTTTGAAAACTTTGCTCAGCATACAGATTGAAGAGGTGTGGAGAAAGAATACAACCCTGATGCCCTCCCTTCTTAATTTTAAACCATGTAGTGTTCCCTTAATCATATATCATATGATTATTTGACTCAAAATGCCCCATGCTGATCCATCTCATCTCACCAATACCTAGTATGTCAATATTTATGGGTTCCATTTCTTTCATAACAATATCTATTTGTACAACATTCATTGTTCTCACATTCTTCCAATCACTAGTGTCTACTTACAACTGTTCCTCTTCCTTTGTATTTCCATACTTGAAAGTTCTACCTCAGTTGTTCTCTCTGTTAGTCTATGTGTGTTCTGTTGTACATAGGGTTTTCAGAGACCTGCTATTTCGGAAGTGGATGGCTAATGCTTCTTCCTAGTCTGTCTTAATCTGAATGTTCAGGCTTAGAGGAATATCTGACAGACAAGCAATTTATAGAAAAGTGAAATATAGTTGTGGGAGGATGTCAAATGTATCATTCAGGAAGAGTGAAAAACGTCATTACAAAGACGGAAGAGAGATGGGGAAAGAAAACCTAAATGGATGTCAGAAGAAAGTCTAAATCTTGCACTAGAGTGCAGAGAAGCCACAGCACAAGGAAGAATTCAAGATATTAAAGAGTTGAATAGAAGATTCCAAAAGGCATCACGGGATGACAAAGCAAAATATTACAATGAAATGTGTAAGAAGCTGGAGTTGCAAAATCAAAAGGGCCAAACTCGCTCAGCATTTCTTAAGCTCAAGGAACTGAAGAACAAATTCACACCTAGAGTTGCTATAATCAAGGATGCTTTAGGCAGAATAGTAAATGATCCAGGAAGTATTATAAGAAGATGGAAAGAATATACTGAGTCATTGTATCGAAAGGAATTGGCAGACACAGAAGAATTTGATGAAATAATATATGAGCAAGAGCCTATGGTAATGAAGGAAGAAGTTCAAGCTTATTTTAAGGAAATAGCAAAAAATAAGGCCCCAGGAATAGATGGTATACCAATTGATGGATTTCAGCTAATGGATGCTGCCCTAGATGTGCTCAAGCTGTGCCAAGAAATCTGGAGAAAAACCACTTGGCCAACTGACTGGAAGAGATCTATATTTGTTCCCATCCCAAAGAAAGGTGACCCAGCAGAGTGTGGAGACTATAGAACAATCTCACTGATTTCACTTTCAAGCAAGATTTTACCGAAGATTATTGAAAAACAACTGGATCAGCAGAGAACTACCGGAAGTCCAGGCTGGGTGTAGAAGGGGTCATGGTACTAGGGATATTGTAGCTGATGTTAGATGGATCTCAGCTGAAAGCAGAGAATACCAGAGCAATGTCTATGTGTGTTTCATTGACTATGCAATAGCATTTGACTGTGTGGACCGTAAAAATCTGCGGCTGACTCTGAGAAGAA
>NW_006399829.1:7670054-7673785 GCF_000299155.1 Elephantulus edwardii | reverse complement strand
GCGGCTTCGTCTGACATACTTTGGACATGTTGTAAGGAGGGACAGGTCCTTGGAGAGGGACATCATGCTTGGGAGGGTGGAGGGACGGCACAGAAGGGGAAGACCCTCCTTGAGGTGGATTGGTTCAGTGACTGGGGTAATCGGGATGGGAGTGCCAGAGGCAGTGCGATTGGCCCAGTATAGCGCAGGGTTTAGGGCTGTTGTACATAGGGTTGCTATGAGTCGCAAGCGATTCACTGGCACATAACAACAACAAAACAACAACAACAACAACAACAACGACAGTGTTCCCTTGCTCTATTTGAACAACCACCTTCTGGTCTAGATATAGGTTTTGGGTGAGCACAATTAAATACTCTGGGATTCTCATTCTTTTCCATGTTTGCCATAACTTGTTATGATACACCCAAATGCATAATCAATAAAGTACAAATATACTACCTAGATGGAAAGCTATACAACAGGAGCACAACTCAGCAGTGTGGTATCATTGAGCGACCTTCTTTTATAAACAGTCATGAGTACAATTTGACCAATTCTTGTGAGATAGAATGTGTAGTCTGAAGAGGACACAAAAGTTTCATACAATTGAATGTAAAATAAATAGTGAAGGAACTGAAGGACAGTTCCAGGTTTCTCCTTGGAGGCAAGTCTGAATTTGTGAGACTGGTTCAGTACAGGGCCAGGTTCAGAGCTGCTGTACATATGATCACGACAAGTCACAGATGACCAGATGGCAGAGATGGCACACAACAACAACCACCACCTTTGTTTCTTTAATGTTTACCATAGTATGATAGTAGTAACTCCACCAAGGCAGAAGATTATTCTGTTTCTGCTCCCTTAGCATGATAGCCCAAGCTCTGATAGATTATTATTAGAAAATTGGAAAGCTTTAATATGTAGATTATATAAGCACATTATGTAAATAATAATAGTAATTATTATTATTATTAAATTATACTACCCTTCACTTATCTGTCAGTTCATTATGCTGTGATTTCTTGTATGTTGCTATGATGCTAGAAGATATGCCACTGATATTTCAAGTACTAGCAGGATCACTCACTCATGGTGGGTGGATTTTGCAGCTTCCACAGAGTGATAGAGCTGGTCATTCACTTCCGAAAGAGTGGACCAATGAAAACTCTGAAGGGCGGTGAAATAATTCTGAATACAGCTCCCCATGATGAGGCCCTCATGAAAGAAAGCGCTCAACATGCAATTGAGGGTGAGCTACTACCTCAAATTATAATCTATCTTAATGATATGAATGATGCAAAGCTTTCTGTCCATGAAGCATTTCCATTTACGAATATGGTATTAATGAAAGTGAGGAGAAACAGTTGCAGTCATCTATTAATATGTGGAATCTAAAATCTACAAAATATGAAACTATAAATGGAAGATATGATGATGTGAAAGAGCTAAACAGATTTTGAAGGCAGCTTAAGAAGATAAAAATATGGTAATGAAACATGCAAAAAACCTGGAGTGAGAAAGCCAAGAGGGAAAACCAAAACCATGCTTGAACAGAAAGAACTGAAGATAAAATACAAATATCAGATTTCAATATTGAAAAGCTCAAAGGGCGAAATATTAAATAACACAAAAGCATCAAAAGAAGACGGAAGGAATACACTGAACTAAAAAGAATTCACTGACTGACATTCAGTCATTCGGAAAAACAGGATAAAGTATTAATGGTACTGAAAGAAGTCTAGGCAGCACTGAAGGCACTGGAAAAAAAAAGACCTCAGGAATTGACAGAATACCAGTTGCAATATTTCTGCAGATAGCAGTACTGGAGGTGTCAATTCATCTGTATTAAGAAATTTGGAAGATGATTTCCTGCCAGTTTACAGGAAGAAATCCATATTAGTGCTCATTTCAAGAAAATGAATCAATTGGCTATGATGATTAGCAAATATTATCACATAAAAATAAAATCTTGCTAGAGAGAATTTTAAAAAAATATAGCAGAAAATCAACAAGGAACTGCCAGATATTCAAACTAGATTAAAATGTATGTAAAATGAAGGGTGTCATTGTAGATGTCAGATGGATTTAGACTGAAAGCAGAGAATACTAGAAAAATATTTCCTAATTTTTATTGGCTGTGCAGTACAAAGTATTCACCTGTGTAGATCATAGCAAATTTTAGATAACATGACACAGTGTAGATACATTGTGATGAATGAGACAATTTTTTTGTGTGCTCATATAAAAACTCTTGTATATCAGCAAGCAGTTGTTTTGAAAGAAGAAAGGGATTTTTCATGGTTTAAAATCAGGGTCAGTGTGCAGCAAGTTTGTATTATTTCACTATAGTTACTCAATCTATATGCTGATACATAATATCAGCAAACTAACCCTGGAAGCCTGAACTATATGAAGAACATACATTAGAATTGGAAGAATACTCTTTAACATCCTGTGATATGCAGTTAATACAATTTAGGTTGCTGAAAGTAAAAAGAACTTGAAACCCTGAAGAACATCAAAGGCTATAGTCATCAGTACAGATTGCATCTCAACATAAAGAAAACAAAAATCCTCACAACTGAACCAATAAGTAACATCATGATAAGTGTGAAAGATTAACAAGATTTGGCAAGATAGAATTTTTCTTGGATTCACAATCACTATTCAGAGAAGCAGAATTCAAGAAATCAAACAAATGAATTGGTATGATCTTATTGAAATCTGCTGCAGGGGACTTTTTAAAGTGTTAAAGAGAAAAGTGTCACTTTGAGGATTAAGATAACAGGATTAAGATCCAAGCCGTGGTATTTTCAATTACCTCATATATATGGCAAAGCTGGAAAATTAATAAAAAGGCCAAAAAAGAATTTATCATTTTAAATTATGGTCATGTCAAAGAATATTTGAGGGGACATCTGATGTTAGATAGATCCTTGCTGAATGCAAAGAATACCAGAAGATTTTCTGTTTGTGTTTTATTATCTATCTAAAGACTTTTGACTGTGTGGATAATAACAACTTGTAGCTAACACTATGAAAAATGGTAATCCCAGAACACTTACTGTGCTCATGCCAGAGGCTGTTGAGTGAAGAGAACAAAAGAACACTAAATGATTTAAAATTAGTGAAGATGTGTGTCAGCATTATATCCTTTCTCCATACCTATTCAATCTGGATGCTGAGAAAATTATTCAAGTAGAACTCTACTTGGCATTAGGATTAAGAGAAAAACTCACAAATAATCTACGTTATGCAGATAACACAACTTTGCTTACTAAAAGTGACAAGGACTTGAAATGTTTGCTACAGAAGATAAAGAACAACAGTCTTCAATATGGATTGCACATTAAGAAAACAAAAATTCACACCATTGGCCAGATAGACAGCATCATGATAGATGGAGAACAGATCGAAACTGTCAATGACTTCATTTAGGTTGGATCTACAATCACATAGCAGTCAGGAGATCAGGAGACATATTGTACAGGAAAAGTCTGCAGTCCGGTAACTCTCCAAATTACAGAGGAATATTGACATTAGTTTGAGGACTAAGACATGCTTCCTTCAGGCCATGGTCTTTTCAGTTACTTGCTATGTACCTGAAAGCTAGGTAATGAATGCATAAAGTTGAAAGAATAAGAATTGTCATCTTTCTTTCTCTCTCTTTCTTTCTTTCTTTCTTTCTTTCTTTCTTTCTTTCTTTCTTTCTTTCTTTCTTTCTTTCTTTCTCTCTCTCTCTCTCTTTC
>NW_006399829.1:7643821-7664519 GCF_000299155.1 Elephantulus edwardii | reverse complement strand
CTGCTTACAACTGTTCCTCTTCCTTTGTATTTCCATGCTTGAAAACTCAACCTCCTTTGCCATTTCTGGACTTCTAAAATAACAAAGAAATATATCGTGGAAGAAATGCAATCACTTTTTCCTTGGAAACAAGCACAGTGTGACTTAGTCTTCCGTACTTTAAATGTGCTGCGGAGAGGGGCAGCACGCTTGGTAATGGATCAGTGAAAAGAGGAGGACCTTCAACAATATGAATTGATAGACTGCCTCCAAAAATGGACTCAAGCATAGGAACAGTCATAAAGGTGGCAGAGGACTGGCAATTTCATCCTGTCTTACAGAGTGTTACTTTGTGTTAGAAACCAACTCAATGACACCAACAAAATTAATAAGACTATCTCTTTCCTACTCAGGTAGCATTGTTTCATTTAGGTAGGTGAGAGGCTCCAGGCAACACTGACATTTCACAGAGCTCATCAGAGGGATATTGAGTAGATTAGACCTTGGTCCCTCAGCAGAGTGCATGACATAAGGCAGGTAGTGATAGAAAACAAGAGGTGAAGTTAGGTAATTGTTATGACCTGGTGCCCAAAAGAGAGAAAACCTCCGAGGTCAGCAGAACTGGTAGTTCCTGGTTATCCCTCAGGAGCATGAGATTATTGTGAACCTGGCTGTGGGCTGGAGATGGATCATGAGGGAGAGTCTGAGACTTAAAGCAGCTCAGGTGAAAACCTGAAACTTTATACTGAGAGAAAGACAGAGATGCTCCAAATACTGGGTAGCAATCACATCTGAGCTGAGAGACACTAAGGGTCCATATACTTATAGCAAATTGTGGCCTCCTCCCAGAGGGACCACCTCTGAACTTGCTGACTTTGTCTCTCCTAGTGTTTCATGGATCATCACCAGAAGTCAGGAGGGGTAGACCTAGGAGGCTGATGCAGAGAAGGAGGCAGGGAAATGTGGTTAATTAAAACCGACAGTGGCTGGCTGCTCTTTGCATGAGGCTTCTGGGAATACTGAAGGCTGTGACAGCCGCTGCTGGGTTAAACGTCCTGCTGAAGAACTAGCCTGAGTGCATGTGTGACCTTGTAGTTCTCGCTGTAATTTTAATACAGTGACTTCTTCAGTGCTGTAGATAGTGAACTCTCTATTGGGAGACTGTTTTTCCTCAGAAGATTAATACCTAAATTAAAATTGAGTCTGTGAATAGACGACATAGAAATCTGGGACTGAATGACCACTGTGGACGTCTAAAAAAGTATCATTGTGGTAGGAGAGGGAGGGGACAGGACCGCTGGGGTGGGACCCATATAAGCTCTGACCATGACACAGAACTGATCTGCTGGAATGTTTGGAGAGAGACATAAGTAGGTGCCACTGAGACTCTTTCTCCCATTCTCTCCTGGGATTGTCACTTAGAATTCTTGTCCTGTAAGAGTCAGTCACCTCTGTAACACTCTAAAAATAAGGCTAAAATTAGAGATATCTGTGCAGATTAACAAGTGAGACAGTGATGGAAAATACTATAGTATCTACAGTGTTGTAGAAAGAAAGAACTCACCATAGTTTTGCAGCAGGCTGCATGGAGGAGAAGAAAAGAAATTCCCAAGAGTGTGGCAAACAAATTGCAATGACTGAGTTGGAAGTTTCTAAGTTTTACAAACACCACATATTCCTCCTCCTCTTTTACAGATTTTTCTAGTACAATTGATAATTTTCTGATCTTTTGTACTACGCTATCCCCCCAATAAAAAACCCTCCAACCCTAAACATTTCAATCTAATTACACTGCTCACACTTCTCCTTGTAAGATTCATTAGTTTAGGACTCTCTTCCCTTTATTCCAACACATAATACAGGAATGAAGCCTTCAGGTTTTGCACATTGAGTTGGGTTATTGATATGAAGTACATGGACAAGTCTTCTCCAATAATTAACAAGAATATTTTTATTTTGTTTATTTATCTTTAAAGTATATTATATCTATCATTTGATTGCTCACTTCGACACTCAGCGTAACTTTTGGTCTTTTCAGAAAACGGCACACAGATCCCTACAGGATGAAAAATTTGTATTACTGAGTACATTTTGAAAGAGTTTGCTGACAAAATATAGAAAATTATCCTTCTACTGAATTCACTAGGCATAAGTTATTGCAAGCCTTCCGAGCAAAGATATAAAAACCTTTAGGCAACAACACAAACAGCACCAAGAAAAGAAAACCAAATAAACAAGCAAAAACCAACCATGACAATTATACGCAACTCGAGGATTGTTGCAATACCTTTGTAGATTTATAAACAAGAATTTTAAAATTATATGCAGAATATAGATTGCAAGCCATTTTTAATTATACCATACAAAGATGTTATTTGAAGTTGCGTTTTTACAAATATATGTCTGTCATAAGTAAGGAAATGGTTCTTTTCAATTCTTGTGAATTAGCAAAGGTTTCATTAGATAAAGTTTGCATGGGAATGCAACTTTACTAAGTGTTCAAAAATCAAATAGAATACTGAGTCATACGTGAGCTGTTTGGTTCCTTCCAGCTTTCTAAGCCCTGTGACCTAACTGCTAATGAGATGCAGCAGATCCTAAGGTTTCCAGGTTAGAATTTTAAAGCTGTCATTCCAAAATTGTTACAACATGAAGTGTGTGTGTGTGTGTGTGTGTGTGTGTGTGTGTGTGTGTGAAAGAGAGAGAGAGATAGACTTTTGAAGATTGAAATTGACCCAACATATAATTAATATGCACTAATTGATGACTGTAATGCAAAATTTAGAAACTATGAAGAAAATGTAGGGAGGTGTCTTTGACAGGATGGTGAGTGTGTGCTGAGAAATGGTAAGAGCTAGAGTGATCTAAACAGTCAGCAGTCTTTGAAGCAGTCTTTGAAGCCAATAATTGTGCAATTTTGTTACTGACTTCACAAATGTGGAATTGTAGAAATACTAACTTGACCTTGATATGCTAATGGGAATAGTTTGGCACACCTCATAACGTTTCATGCATGTGAATTTGCCATTCTTTTAAAATCAGTGAGATGAAGCTGATTTATAATGTCATATTTATTTATCATCATGAATTACTCTTTGGTCCCCAGCTCATGTTGATTGCTTTTTACCTCCCTTTATAGTAATGGAATCTAATTGAAGAGCTTTTAGGCAAGCTGCTCTCCCACATTGAATTGTGGGTGATTTTTAAAATACCACTTATGAAATCCTGGAGGCTGTTTTTGAAAGCTCCCCCCGCCTTTTGTCTATTCTGAATGCCATTTACATTTGGAAGAATCAAAACGTGAAATCTTCCTAACCTGTTCAAACATAAAAATGGCTGCAAATAGATTATCTCATGTGTCTTCCAGAGCCACATCTTCTCTTCAGTCTTGAAACTTGGTGAAGCAACTCGGAGAATGTTTAACTAATAGGTTTACTATTTCTCTATTTAGTTATTTGAAAGATTACTTGGCCTTTAGGTGAAAAAAATTTTTTTTGTCGAGAAAATAAGAAAGAAATAAAAAAAAACCAACCCACTAACATTCTGTGGGAATGTCTAGACAAAGATGATTCTTTTCATAAAGAAAGAAGTGGTACAAAAGATAAATAGAAATGTCTTTTATATTTTTTAAATTGCACAATTAAAATGTTGCCTATGTTTGCATAATAGAGCATATCTGTTTGAAACATTTTACAAGGCTGATAGGGAATGTTTTCTGCTAAATGTATATGTAACTCCTAACATAAAGGCAATTGGATGTAATATTAGTAGTGACTCTATAAAGAAACAGAAATCATTGATGTATATCTCCAATAAGCTAGGAAATTTATATGTATGGTTGTGTGTATGTATATCAGTATGGATGTATCTGTACACATGTGTATACGCATGTGTATGTGCATGCATATGTGTGTTGTTTTGTGCTGTCAAGTTTTCTGCAACTTATAGCTATTCTATGTGTATTAGCTCTGAACTTTGCCCTATTCTAAGCTAATATCATCTCCAACAAACCTAATCCCGTTTCTCCAGTCACAGAATCAATCTATCTCTTCTTGGGTCTTCTTCTCCTGAACTAACTCCACCCTTCCAAACATGATGTCCTTTTTCAAGGACTTGTCCTTCCTGGCCACGTGCCCAAAGTATGTGAGACAGAGGTTCAGAATCCTTGTCTACAGGAGCAGCATAATTTCATCCTCTCCAAGACAGACCTGTTTGTTCTCCTGGCAGTCCACGGTATGTTCAACACACTTCTCCAGCATCACAACTCAAAGACATCGATCCTTCTTCTATCAACCTTAGTCATTTCCATCTTTCTGACATATAGCTAGTAATTGTGAAGACCATGGCCTGTAACAGGAGTGCTATATTCTCCAGACTGACATTGTTGCTCTTCAGTATTCTAGAGAGATGCCTGATAGCAGACTTTTCCAATACAATTCATCTTTTGGTTTCTTGACTTTTATTGCCAAGAGTATTGATTGTGTGTAGGTATCCACATATATATGTATATGTATGTATATATATATATATACACACATATAAAATGCCTCAATGCCAATGGTTAAATGCCTAGCTCCTGAAAAAAATGGTTGTAATTCAATACCCTTTGGCTTCAAGGGCTAAAGACTTACTTATTTGTTTCTATAAAAAGTACAGCCAAAATAAATCAGATATTTTTAAAAAACCTTAAAACAAAAAACCCATCATGTGCACATGCACACGTGCACACACACACATACACCAGCCAAGAAAACTTATGAGAAAGTCTTAACATGTCCAAAGCCATCATGTCAAGGGGTGGCTGGGGGAGGAAGGTGATGGAAGGGGTCGGAGGAGATGGAAAGGGGTGCTGTTGGAGGAAGAAAGTGATGAGCCAAGACACACATGACAGTACAGGGGGCAACACTGAATCTATTGGTTACTTCTATAATGGGGAAATATCTTTCATCTGCTCCTTTCTGTAAAATGCTTGCCTGTGATATATTGTTCTATATCTGAGCATCCAAATTAAGATAGCCTAGGAAAAATAATTGGTCATTCACTTCTGAAATAACAGACTTCTAAAATTCTATGTACCATAGAGCACAATAGAGCACACTTAGAGTGGACTAGCAGATATGGAACCTGAGGCTGAGCCCTTGAATATGGAAACACAAAGGAGGAGGAACAGTTGTAAGCGGACACTAGTGGTTGGAATGAGAAATGTGAGGAGCATGAATGTAGGATCAATGGACACTGTTAAGAAAGAAATTGAATGCATAAATATTAACATACTAGGTATTGATGAAATTTGATTGGCATGGGAAATTTTGAATCAGACAACTTAATGATCTACTATGTTGGAGATGAAAAGGAAGAAAAAGAGGGTTGCTTTCAGAGTAAAAAAGGTCATTTCTAGCTCCATTTTGAAAAACAATGTTGTGACAGGATAATATCAATATGCAAACAATGTAGTCTAGTGAATACCAAGGTCATTCAAATATATGCACCAACAGCTAGTGCTAAAGAGGAGGAAATAGAAGATTTCTTTCAACTTTTGCAGTAAAAATATCAAAATGCAACCAAAATGTATTAATATTAATGGGTGACTGGAATGCAAAAGTTGGGAACAGGGAAAAAGGATCTGTAGTCAAAAAACATGGACTTGGTGACAGAAATGAGGCTGAAGATAGAATGATAGAATTTTATACACTCAATGATTTATTCATTGCAAATGTCTTTTATATGAAATATAAACAGTGAATATACATTTCTATTTCCCCTGATTTGATGTGCAGAAATTAGAACAATTACATCTGTGCCAAGAATTATTGGAGAGCTCAATATTAGTCATGAAAATTTGGGCAGGTGCTGATCTTGAAACGGAACATAAACTACGCATATGTAAGTTCAAACTAAAGCTAAAGAAAATAAAATCAAATCCACAGGAACCAAAATTTGACCTTGAGTCTATCCAACCTGAATTAAAGAACAAAACAAAAAACCAATCATCTCGGGAACAAGTATAAGGCTTTGAATTCTAATGAGTGAAGACCAGATGCGCTGTGGGAGGATATCAAGAATATTATCCACGAAGAATGCAAAAGACAGATGAAGAAGAAAAGACCAAGAGGGATGTCACTAGAGACTCTGAATATTGCACCAGAGTGCTGAGAAGCCAAAGGAGAGGGAGGATCACCAGTACATAAAAAAAATTTTTAAAAAGTTAAGAAGTTTAACAGAAGACTTAAAACGGAAGCTCAGGAAGACAAAGCAAAGTATTATATAAAATGTGCAAGGAACTGGAGTCAGAAAACCAAAAGGGCCAAAATCCCTCTGCATTTCTTAAGCTGAAGAACTGAAGAACGAATTGAAGTGTTGAATTACAATATTTCAAGATGCTATGGAAGAATATTGAATGATCCAGGAAGCCTTAAAAGAAAATGGAAGGAGTACATAAAGTCACTGTACCAAAAACAATGGGCTGCTACAGAAGAATTTCATGAGACAACATATGATCAAGAGGCAGTTGTGATGGAGGAAGTTCAGGCTGCTCTGAAGGGCTTCTCAAAAAATAAAGCCCCAGGAACTGATGTAATAGCAATTGACATATTTCAACAAATAGATGCTTCCCTGGACGTACTCACCAGGTTGTGCCAAGAAATCTGGAGGACACCTACGCCAACTGACTGTGATGCTGAACCTTGTGCCATTGAGGTGTCAAATGCCAAGATGGCTGCCCATGGTGGACAGCATTTGGTGGATCTCCCATTTTAAGACAGGTTTGGGAGCAGGAGTGGCATCCACATCCTAAACAATATGCCTCTGGAAATTCTGTGAACTTTAGGAAGCTTCAGGTCTTTTGTTCATAGGGTTGCTTTGAGTCATGCTCTACTCAAAGGCAATCAACAACAAGAAGGTCATTGTTTGTTTTTTAAAATTATTATGCTTATCATGTTTACCCTCTCATCTTCAATCCAGTTAACCTTTGCCACTATGAAATCATATGTAATAGAGATCAGAAGGGGCGAAACAATTTATGCACATTGGTTAATCATCTTTCCAAAGACGACTCCAGTTTATTCATGTGCTTCTTGCATTTTTAGGAAAATAATTTTATTTTCTTAAATCACTGTTTAGTCTAAAATGCATATTTTTATTATGGTGCTTGAGTCTTCCTTAAATTAAGGTTCCTTTGATTCTTTCCAACCTGAGTCTAGATAGTTTTCCTTTCTGTGATCCATAGAACTATTTCCTTTCTCATCCTTACAGAGTATCTTTTTTTAGGAGCAAGGGGGATGGAGCGAGCTGAACCACTGTGGTATATGGCAGAATGAGAAGACTCAATCTTTTGCAATATCCTCAAAGCACTTCTATCCCCATAACCCAGCCACAATGGGTATCTTGTTATATTTTAAGATTTCAGCTAACTCTGAGCTTTTAAGAACCCTAGTCTATTGAAGTATTCACAGAACAAAACAATAGGTAAAAGAAATGTGTATGAAATACTATAAAAGGCATCTTTTGAATGAAGTCATATTCCTGAGTACAAAGGTCACTTGAACACTGCCAGCCTGCTATGATTAACAGGGACAATGGTCAGAGGTACTTGTGCCTCTGGAGTGAACCATTGTCTCCACATAGACCATGCTAGCAAAGGGTATACTGGCACTTCCTTGACCATGATTAAGCATTGACATCTGTTTCTGTGGCTGACCTCTCATCTTTATTTAGGTTGCATCTAACCTAGTCAATAAAATTTTGAAATATTTCCTACGATTATTCTATTATTATGGTTGTACTTAGTAGTTTTAGGATTTAAAAGGAAAGCATAGCCACTGGGCAATAAAATGGCGAAAGGGACATATTTTCAGACCAGTAGCTTCCCAGTAACTGCCAAATGTGACGATGGAGGCCATGTGAGTATAAACAGATTCTTTGTTGATTTTTCAGTGAATTACCTATTTCAAGTGTTTATACTAGCTTGAATGTCTCATGTTTATGAAATGGCAAAAACATCTCCAAAATATACTTTCGTGGAGAGCTCTTATGTCCCGTTGATTTGTGTGGGCTGAGTATGTGTCTTTTCCCATTAGAGCTAATGTGTTCTCATAAAGCACTACTCATTTCAAAAACAGTGAACAGACAAAAGATAAATGAATTTCCTTAATGAAATAAGTAACTGAAAAGTCCAAGTACTTATATTCTTTGTTTGAAAAAAGGAATGACTATTTTTCTTTCTCATCTTTATAAAGATATTTACATCTTAGACTTATTACTTTTAAGATAAAACCCCCAAACAGCCTTCTTCTAATTATAATATTTTGTACTTTGTGTTCTAAGAATGTTTGAAATAATAATAAATCTTAATGAAATAGAATTAACCCAACCATTATCACTGAGTTGATTACAATCCATAAGGATCCAAGTTGTAAATCTTTGTGGAAGCATATTACCCTTCTTTTTCCTGTGGAGCCACTAGTAGATTAGAATGACCAACATTTTGGGGAAAGCTCCAATGGCCTATTGGTAAAAAATTTCACTGCAATCCTGAAGGCATGTGGTTCGAATCCACCATTGCTCCCTGGGAGGATAGGCAATCTCCTCCCATACAATTAACTGGCTCTAAAAACGCACTGGAGGATCAGCTGTGGGTCAGTTCTTATTCAATGGCACCCAACAAAAATAGCCTGACACATTATTGTGCACTACTTCAGTAGGAGAACAGATACCTAGTCTTTATGTTGTGATATACTATTGAGTAGTAACTGACTCCTAAGTGACCTTCCCAGAGGAGGAGGAGACTTCCCGCCTCCTTTCCTACAGCGCAGCTGGTGAATTTAAATAGTGTGCCTTATGTTAGTGGCATGGCTCTTTATCCACTAGGTCATGAGAACAAATTTCAGAGTCTCTTTCATAAACATTATAACAGATTCAGACAGCTTCCAGAGAACTAGATAGATTCCATGATGCTATGAAAATTAAAAAATTCTTGAGAGTGAAAATTCCTCTAAAAAAAATTATGGACATGGATAAATCTCACATTTACTTCAGAGCTCTATTCAAATGCTATTTTCGGTATAAAGTCAAACCAGTGTTCTGAATCCCCTTTTTCCTACTTTACATAGCTAAGTTGTATTTATGCAGTTGTATTTAAATCTCTATTTGTCTGTGTATAAGGCGCAATGGTAACATGAAGAAGGCTGAGTCTGACTTCTACCCACTTCACAAAAGGGAACTGTACTCATCAATAACATTCATAATACAATACAAATAGCTCCATGGTCAGACATGCCACCCCCTCATGCTCCTGTTTCTAATTCTACCAATCATTAATCCCAGTGTTCTTTGTAAATTGACTCAATTGTGAGGTTTATTAGGGACATAAATTATGGAGTGGAGGAGGCAAAGAATACTACACAATGAAGGTACAGATTTAGTCAAGCAGTCCCAAGCCAGATTAATAAGGCAAACTTTCCTCAATTAGAAAAAGTCCAGGATCAGTTCAGCAGCACAAAGAAATCTTTGGTTTCCTCAATTGTCCAGCAAACAACAGCTAAAAGCAGTTACATATCAGCTTCTCTTTTGATCATTTAGAAGTAAAACCTTTAACTGTTGTTCTGTCTCCAGGGTTTCTCTGGTTATACCTTGCCACAGGTTCACAGAAGTGTCACAGTCTCTTCACCCTTTCTCTACTACAGACTTTTCACTCTCTTCCACAGTGTGGAAATCACCTTCTTTTATTGTTCCCACAGCTGTTAATGATTTGCAAGACCATGTGTCCATAGTTAAGGTAGCTGGAGATAATGCCTCCGATGTGTGCTAACGCAGCCAATAGAAAACTCAATTTTTAAAGTAATTGACTGACACCACAGGTTGACTCTATACTTCATGTATCATTGTACCATGTTACTTTTTGTTGTTGCTGTTAGATGTAATTGAGTTAATTTCAGCTCATAGTGATCCTAGGTACAACACACTGAAGCTTTGCCCAATCCTGTGCCATCTTCACAACCTTCTTTTTGCACTGAAAATCATTTTCTCTTTTGAGAACTCTCTACTTTTTGCTTCAGTGAAACTTGGACTTCTTCATTTAGTCTCACTGGTTCTTGGTCACATGCTGCTTTCTGAAATGGTTTGGGTAGGCCTGGTGGCTTAGCAATAAGGAGTTGTACTGCCAACTCAGAGATAATGTGGTTTACCAGGTGATCTGCTGAAGAAAGATGGCCAATCTATGGCCTCTTAAAACCCACTAGAGAGTCTGCTGTGTTGGCTCTGACCGGACAGCACCTAAAAACAAAAAGAACAGTTTTTGGTAGAGTGACCTTGTAACCCTTTGATCTTTTCATCTTTATTGTGTCATTGAATATTTTGCTTATAGAATCCTTCAGTATTGAAACTTAAGGCTTGGTGTTTTTTTTTTCATTTAAATCTTTCATCTGTGAAATACTAAGTGTGTTCTTCCCTTTTGGTTTTGAACTCCAGATCTTAATACTTTGCTTTGTCTTCTTGAGTTGATTTCGAAATCTACTCCTAAGCTCTCTGATTTCCTTATTTTGCTTTAGTTTCTTTGTGTTGAATAGCAAGATTCAGTGTCTCTTCTGAAATATATTTTGGCATATTCTTTATTCTCTTTAATTTTAATGACTTTTTGCTTTCTTCAAAGATGCGATTCCATAACTCCTCTGGTTTTTCTTATTCAATTCATTAAATCTCTTCTTGATACGATATTTAAATTAGTTACCTATGGATAATGGACTGAACAATGGAAGTAGGAGTAGCTCATATTTTGAAAGATTTTTTAAAAGTCGTATTTTCACATGCATTAATTTTTAATAAGTTATAAATGTGGAAAACATCCTTATATATTTCTCTCAGAATCTACATAATAAGAATTGAATATGGTACACTATTGGTAACATCTTGATCTGTTTTACATTGGGTTACTTTCATTTGGTTTCATTTTAGTCACCTATAAATATAAAACAAACAAAACCTTTAGAGAGCCTGCTGGGGAAAAGAATTATAGAACTCTAAGAATATCTTTAAGAATAGGCATTCATCTTTTCAGAAAGCATGCATTAGTTCTCCATGAACATGTAATGTTCTTTTGTATTTAGTTTTGTTTTTTATGAACTTTCTTCTGTTACTTTATCCCATTTGGATTTATGACTTTTATACTTCCTGTTTTCTCATTTTATCTTAACTGTGTGTTATCTTTCTCTTCAGTTTCTAGATTCTCCAGTGCTATTAGCTATTGTATCTGTGGTTAAAGTCTCTTTGCTTCAACTGCAGTCTGATTCATTGCTCTTCTTGGAAAGTAGGATTAGGCATCCTTCTTAGATATCATTATAGTTATCAGTTTTATTTAGACAGAGATACTGGTGGTTTAAGCTGTTGAGAATTGGAGGGAGTCAAGTCAATAGAAAAATAAAGAAAAAATATTGCACTGTGTTTCAGATTTTCAAAGTGGTGCTGGTATTTGAAGTGTTCTTTATATGATTTAGCAAACACCTGAAGGAGGCTAAACCTATGTAAAAATAAAAAAGAAAACCTGTGAAAGCCAAAACATGCCCAAGTTTAAAATCTAGAGAAGGAAAACTCAGATATTTTCCACTAATAAAGATTCATGAAAATCTAGTCAGACCGCACTCTGTCAAAGACAGAACACTTGCAAGAGTTGGAAAACCAGTGCAGTTCTGTTGAGTTGTATTTCACTTGTCTCACTGTATTTTTCTCTCTGTCTCATTTTTCAAATGGAAATTTATTTGTAAAGAGTTGGTGGTTAGAATATTGTTGTTGTTATTGTTATGTGCTGTTGAGTGACCTGTGACTCAAAGCAACCTTATTTACAACAGACTTCTCTATTCCATGCCAATCTTACTGTCTCCAACACACCTATCCCCATTATCGTAGTCAATGAATTAATCCACCTCATCAAGGGTCTTCCTCTCCTGTGCTGTCTCTCCATCCTCCCAAGCATGATGTCCCTGTCCAAGGACTGATCCTACCTTACAACATGTCCAAAGTATGTCAGAAGAAGCCTCAGAATCCTTGCCTCCAAGGAGCAGCCTGGCTTCACCATCTCCAGGATTATCTTGTTTGTTCTCCCAGCAGTCCATGGTATATTCAATACTCTTCTCCAGCACTAAAGAGCAAAAGCATCAATTCTCCTACTATCGTCCCTAGTCGTTGTCCAGGTTTCTGATGCATAGCAAGTAATTGCAAAGACCATAGCCTGTATCAGGCACACCTTAGTCTCCAGACTGATATTGTTGCTCTTCAGTACTTTGGAGAGGTCGCTGACAGCAGACTTTCCCAATGCAACTCATCTTTTAATTTCCTGGCTGCTGATACCAAAAGTGTTGATTGTAGAGCCAACTAAACTGAAGCTGTTAACAATCTCAAGCTCTTCATCATCTATCATGATGCTGCCAATTGGCCCAGTGGTGAGAATCTTTGTTTTCTTAATGTTGCACTTTAATCCATATTGAAGGCTGCATTCCTTGACCTTCTGCAGCAAGCTCTTTGGGTCCTCCTCAGTTTCAGCAAGCAGGGTTGTGTCATCTGCATAACGCAGATTGTTGAAGAGTCTACCTCTAATCCTGATGCCACACTTCTCCTCATAGAACCCAGCCTTCTGGATTATCTGTTCTGCATAGATTGAAAAGATATGAAGACAGGACACATACTTGGTGCACACAATGAAACTTAAATATTCAAGATCATTGTTTTATACTATTACTGTTGACTGCTGTCTAGTTGGTTCCTACTCACCATAAAGACAACAAAACGTTACATTGCTTAGTCCTGTGCCAGCCTCAGTCATCGCTATATTTCATCCTTTTACCATAGCAACTCTGTCAATACAGCTCCATCCTCTTTTTTCAAGACCTCATCTTTTTTAAAAGACTTTTCACTTCACCAAGGGCCTTCATCATTTTTTGAGACCGTTCATTCTACCAAGCATGATGCTTTTCTCCAAATACTGACAAAATGACCAAAGTATGTGAGATGAAGTCTCATTAACCTCTCTTCTAAAGAGCAGTCCAGCAGTACTTCTTTGTTTTTAGTGCTACAAATGACTTTTATTCTCTGAGGTATAGTAGTTGTTAAGTGCCATTGAGTCAGAACCAGCTGTATTTTTAATAAAGATTTTTTTCTGGTAGTCCATAGTATATCAATTATTCTTCAACAATATTATAAGTCAAAGATATAATTTCATTGGTTTACATTATTTGTTGTTCAGATTTTGCATATAACTGAGATGGTTATATTAAAATATCATGGTTTGGATTATGTGCATCTTATTTCTCAAAGCACCATCCTTGTTTGTTAACACTTGGTTATTAAATTTTCCTATTGCAAAATGTACTTGACTGTTGGTTTTATGGGTATTAATTGTAGATTCAAGCAAAATCGAAGATTTGTAAACTTCAGTCTTTTCTCCATTTATCATATTGCCTATTGGTTCACATTTGAAAATTTTCATTTTCTTTATACTGAGAGATGTACTTTTTGATTTTCATCAATAAGAGCTTCAAGTTGCCTTCGTTTCCAGCAAGAAAGATTGTCATCTGCATATCATACATTATAAATGAATCTTCCTCTAATCCTGATGCTGTGTTTTTTTCATATAATTCAGCATTTGGGATTAATTGTTCAGCATAGAAATTAAGTAAGAATGATGAAATAATTCAACCCTGGCAAACAATTTTCCTGGTTTTAAACCAGGCTGTAACTCTTACTCTATTATAACCATCACAAATTGGTTTATGTATAGGTTCTACAAATGTACAATTAAATGTTCTAGAATTCCCATTTTTCATATTATCCACAATTTGATACAAGTAAGCATCTTTCTGGCACTCCAGGCTTCATAACTGAACATAATTCCATACAGGATTGTTCATTCCTCTTGTCTCTAAAATCATTACGAAAGTGAAAGTCAAGTACATGGTTTTCTGATTCAGGACTAACTTTACTTCTCTGAGGACATTGAGTAGGAGAATAATTTCTAATCATAGATATTCTTTTAGAGAATAATTTCTAATTATAGATATTCTTTTATGCAAACATTGGAATTTGAGGTTATACAACCAAAACAGAGAAAACACTCATGTTCCATTGGAGAAATAGATTAATCATTGCCATGTGCTAATTGCTGTGCTCAAAAACCTTCAAGCTCATTGCCATAGAGCTGGAGCTGACTCAAATGCTGTAAATACGTGGGAGAAAATTGTCTTCTTCTTTTGGAACAGAAGATGGATTCAAACCATTTACCTTTGGGTTGGCTGTGCACTTCCTTGTCCTCTTGACCATTAGAGCTCCTGGGACCTATGTGAGGGTCTCTATAAAACATTCAAATGAAACAAAAACTTTGATCACCAAATCAGTTCCGACTCATGAAGCCCTTTTATGTTACAGAGTAGAACTGAGCTCCACTAGGTTTTCTTGACAGTAATCTCTTTGGACATAGGTCAACAGGCATTTCTTTCACAGAGTTATTGAGTGGTTTGAACCACCAATCTTTCAGTTAGCCGCAAGCTCAGATAATTTTCACCACCTTAGAACCTTCATGTAAAACATAAATATCTAATTTATTTCTCAAAACAGATCTTTACTGTATTTGATATAGTACCATTTTATAGATGAGGAAAAGATATTAATAAAATTAAATGCTTTATTAAACATAGATATCTCTGAGTCATAGGGGTTTGAATCCATCCTACTCACTGACATTGTGCCAATTCTGACTCCTAGTAACCCTCCGTCAGAGGAGACTACTGATCGTTCTCTGGTTGAATGCCTCATGGTTTAAGCAGCCTGACATATATTATGCCCCTGGGATTCCTCTGTGAATCTAATCATGTCTATGTTTATACAGTACATAAGAAGCAAAATTATATGGAAAAACTACGTATGTGGCTACGTGAGAAGACATTTCTGCTAAGGCATAAAGGCGTCAAGGAAGTATACTCTAGAATGGTAGGAAAAAGAGGATAGAAAATGGGCAAAAAGTATAACTGCAAAACTTTGACTCTTAGAAAACACAATGATACACATTTGTTTGAGGGTGGAGTAAGCTATGGGAGCTTTCCAAGCATAATTTTTTTAATTGTTGTTGTTATGTGCCATCGAGTCGTTTGCGACTCATAGCGACCCTGTGTACAATAGCCCTAAACCCTGCTCTATCCTGTGCCACTCACACTGCCTCTGACACACCCATCCCGATTACCCCAGCCACTGAATCAATCCATCTCATAGAGCGTCTTCCCCTCTTGAGCCGACCCTCCACCCTCCCAAGCATGATGTCCCTCTCCAAGGATCTGTCCCTCCTTGCAACATGCCCAAAGTATGCCAGACAAAGCCCCAGAATCCTTGTCTCCAAGGAGTAGCTTGGTTTGACCCTCTCCAGGATGAATCTGTTTGTTTTCTTGACAGTCCATGGTACATTCAATACTCTTCTCCAGCACCACAGTTCAAAGGCATCAGTTCTTCTTCTGTTTTCCCTAGTCATTGTCCAACTCTCTGATGCACAACAAGTGATTGCGAAGACGATGACCAGTATCCGGTGCACCTTAGTCTCCAGATAGACACCATTGCTCTTGAGTACTTTAGAGAGGTCCCTAACAGCAGACTTTCCCATTGCAATACGTTTTTTTATTTCCTGGCTGTTGGTGCCAAGAGTGTTGACCATGGAGCTGAGTAAACTAAAGCTGTGAACAATCTCAATGAAATTAAATTAAATTAAAAAGATTTGTAATTACAAAAATATGTACAACCTATTTTTGTAATTGCAAATCTTTTTAATTTCTTTTACTAGTTGTACTAAAGAAGCCTGATGTAGTTATTTAAAGTCATCAGTTCAACCCCATCTTGTTACTAAAACCTGTTTCTGTAAAGAAAAATCTAATAGACTATCCCCATAAACACTTATAATCATGTAACTCCTGTGATAAAAGCAGTCTGTTTTATAGGAGAGATTTTGAAGTCTATTTTGTAGGACTTGACTCAATGCCAAATTTTTGTTTAGTTGGGCTTGTTGACTGCTATAGCATTGTGTCTCCCTGATATAATGTGCTTTTGTTTCTCTGCATATGATACTTCTTGGAACTAAGGCTTTTCTTGTTATGCTAATGAAGCCATGCCTGTGTAATGTAGATTCTAAACGTAGTCATTTCTGATTTATTAAAAGACTTGAGGAGACATACATATACTCAAGGGAAGGTAGATGCCATGTGACGATGGTCTGAGTTTTCATCTTGTTACTTTGAACATGTCACCAGAATGGACAAATTGCTAGAGAAGGGCATAATGGTTTGTAAAATCACATATTAAAGAGGAGTCCTTCCAAGAGATCTACTTACAGTGACTGCAACAATTGACATAAACGGCAACAATTGTGAGGATGGTACAGGGCATCTTATTCTGTTATGTATGAGACTCTTGTACTTTGCATCCAACTGTGGCACCTAGGAACAAAACAGCTTCTTTGTGTTTGCATATAATTTTTACAGTCAGTGTATTAATTTCTATTAAAAAGATAGATTTTACTTGTAATTGCACTGAATGTACACATAAATATGAGAACTGATATCTTAACAATATAGTTTTCCAAGAAAAAAAAAAAAGAAGTATCAAGGAAGCAAAGAGTGTCCAGAACTACCAGTAAGGGAGGAGTTGACAGAACCAGTACCCTGATTTGACCTTGAATTGTGAGAAAATGAGGTTTGTTTGTTTTCATTAAACCACCCACCTGTGGCATTTGTGTTTCAACAGTATTGGATAAGATACTAGGATGACTCAAGGAAATCTTTAATCATTGTTTAAGAAACTATAGCATTTCCATTGTGACCTTGAAGCTGACTACACAGCATTGCCCAATGTCAGGTGCAGCTGGAGTGCATGGCGCTGCCTTGTATGTCTGCTCTTTTGATTTTCCATTTCAAGGTTCTGTTTCTGTTGTTTGTTTTGTTTTGCTTGTAATCAGTGACATGTTTCCTTATCAGCAGTTATGCAGGTTCTCTTTACTAGATTTTGTCTGCTCTTAGAGACAATTATCTGCTTTTTGTAGGTGCTTCTCAGGATGGACACCTTATATATAGCTTTTATTTATAAAGTTTAAACCATTTCAAATAAATTTTCCAAATTTGGTGAAAATATGACCAATTCTACTATCTATCTATCTATCTATCTATCTATCTATCTATCTATCTATCATCTATCTATCTATCTATCTATCTATCTATCTATCTAATCTATATCTATGTTTTTCTTAACGTTTTCCTTCCTATAGTGTTTAGAATGAATGTTTCTATAGTAATTAGAGTGAACATTTTTGCTTTCATTTAGGAAAAAATTTAGGACTGTTATCTTTTAAAAATCCTTCTGGTGGGTGGAGGGAAGGGGGAAGGAAATGAGAAGAGTCCTGGTGAAAAGACAGGGTAATTATAGACAAGATCTAATGGTGATTAACTTTATAAAACATAATGCATGAGAATGATTATGTGAAATACAATATGAATTAAGAGTAGTGTGAAACACAACGTATATGAACTTTGCAAGCAAACCAATAAAAATATCTTTGTGATAACAAAGGAGAACAAATATGATCTGGTTCATATTCAGAACAATGACTTTTAATCATCCACTTGATTCTGTTTTATGACAATCTCATATATATTGGATTAGAATTGTTACTCACAAAGTTTTCAATGGATGAGTTTTTAGAAGTACATCACAGTTTCTGGTATGTTTACGTGGATTCAAACGTTCACGTTAGGAATTGAGTGCTTTAATAATTGCACCACAAACGGACTCCAAGTGTCAACCAAAAGAAGAGACCACCAAGGGAAAATTAAACTTGAGAGACAAAATTGGGCTGCTATGTCTCCTTTTATACCAAGTTTTTCTTTGTAGTTGTTGTTGGTAAATGCTGCCGAGTTGAGTATGACTCATAATGACCTTATGAACAAAAGGTTCTTCCTTTATGTACTAATATCTATGGGTACTTGGCTTTATTTGAGTTAGGAAAATAATAGCCTTGTAAGGAAAAGTAAAACATGTTGACAGCATGTATATCAAAATATCAATGTTTCTCTATACAACCACACAACTGTCTTCATGTAACTAAATATACTCCAAAAGTCAGGGAGATTTGGGGATCATTTGGAAAGCAGGGCTTTATGAGGAGGAATGTGGAATCAGGATTAGAGGAAGACTCATCAACATTCTATGTTATGCAGATGACACAACTCTGCTTGCTGAAACTGAGGAGGATCTGAAGTGCTTGCTGCAGAAGGTCAAGAACTGTAGTTTTCTATATGGATTGTAGCACAGAAACAAGAAGACAAAAATTCTCACCATTGGGCTAATTGGCAGCATCGTATTAGATGGAGAAGAGATTCAAGTTGTTAACAATTACAGCTTACTCTGCTTCACAATCAACACTCTTAGCACCAGCAGTCAGGAAATCAAAATTGGATTGGGAAAATCTTCTGTCAGGGATGTTTCCAGAGTACTGAAAGGCAATGATGTCAGTCTAGAGATTAAGGTGCACCTAATCTAGGCCATGGTCTTCACAGTTACTTGCTTTGCATCAGAGAGCTGGATAATGAATAAGGATAATAGAAGAAGAAAAGATGCCTTAGAATTGTGGTGCTAGAGAAGAGTCTTGAAAATCTCATTGACTGCCAAGAAAATAAATAGGTCTGTCTTGGAGATGGTGAAACCAAGTTTCCCCTCAGAAGCAAGGATTTTGAAGCTCTGTCTCACATACTTTGGGCATGTGGCCAAGAGAGACCAGTCTTTGGAGGAGGACATCATGCTCAGAAGGGAGGAGGGACAGCACAAGAGAGGAAGATCCCAGATCAGATGGATTGATACAGTAAGTAACTGGGGCAATGGGAGTTGGTGTGCTGGAATCAGTGAGACTTGCTCCAGACAGGGCAGGCTTCTGAGGATTGCAGGTGACTTGATGGCACATAGCAACAACAAATATTTCACTAGAGAGTAAAGGGATAGGGGGAATTGAGGCAAGAGGAGATACTCTCAGTACCACTAAGGAAGAGTCACGGGTAACAGAGAGCATCATTTTTGATCCCTGTCTCTGTGAATGGAAGCTACTTGTAACAGCGAAAGATAGAGGTTCTCCAAGAAATAGCTGACCTACAGTTCTTGAAAGAACAAGAAATTTCCTCCACAGTCAACAGAAAATAGAAAGCGTTCAGGTCTTCTTTGGAGCTGACACCTTGAGTTTAGCTTCTACCCTCCTAGACTATGTTGTGTTGTTTTCCAAGGAGTCAGAACCAACCTGTCACTGACCCTCCAGAATTTTTCAGTGGCAGTTAGTAGCATGTGAGGGGATTGCCCATCCTTCTCTCATGAAGCTTGTGGATTCAAACTGTGTGCCTTTGGGATTGCAGTGAAGCTTCTCTTACATCAAGACCACAAGAGCTTTCTCCTAGATTATCTGAGAATACAATTCTGTTTGCTAAAGTTAACCACTTGTAGTTCCTCACTTATAGCAGCACTAGATATCTAAGACAGATGTGCACCTTCGCTTTTAATAGACATGCTCAGAATAACTTGAAGAGTTTTGAACCATTTTGCCTTCATTGTGCAGTGAAGACTCTACTCAAGAGTGACAGCTATTACCAAAATATATCAAGAGAATATTGGTACATTCCATCCAAAAAGTGCTCTCCTCTGAGACCTCCTCCAGACCAGAGAGAAGGACTCAGTTTGACATGCATGTTTTTTTTTGTTTCGTTCATTTTGGTTTTTTAAAAAAACTTAGTACAAAGTTAACCTGAGACTCCAATTCTAGTGTTGCTGATAGATCTCCTGTTTCTTTTTCTCCTCTCGTCCTTCTCTTGCTATTCATCTGAGAGCTCGGCATTGAATAAGGATGCCAGAAGAGGAATTGATGCCTTTGAGCTGCAGCATTGGAGAAAAGCACTGAACATCCCATGGACGCAAAGAAAACAAACAGCTATGTCTTGGAGAGGGTGCAGCCAGATTGTTCTTCAGAGGCAAAAATGACAAGGCTTCGTCTCACATTCTTCAAGCATGTTTCTAGGAGAGGCTATTCCTTAGAGGCGACATCATGCTTGGAAAGATTCACAGAGTCACTGTGGATCATACTGTGGATCAGAATCTAACAACAACAGCCTCTTGTTCTGCTTTTGTCCATCTTACTGTCTGTGTTGTAACCTCTCTCCTGCTGTCTTTCCCACTGCTCTATTCTCTTTATTTCTGTGGAATTGGAGAGGGTGAAACTGAGGTGCTCCCTGGAGGCAAGGAGATTGAAGCTCTGTCTGACATACTTTGGTCATGTTGCAAGGAGAGACCAGCCATTGGAGAGGGACAACATGCTTGCGAGGATGGAGGGACAGTACAAGAGAAGACAACCCTGGAGGAGATGGACTGACTCAATGGGGCTGAATATGTCAGAGATGATGCGGTTGGCTCAGAATAGAGCAGGGTTCAGAGCTATTGTACAATAGGGTAGCTTTGAGTCGCAGTTGACTTTTTTTTTCTTTTTTTAAATTAAATTTTATTAGTTTTAATGAACATTTACAGAGATTTCGGGTTTTCATTCATTCATTGTTGCACTGTTTTCTCCACCCTCATCCCCAGTTTGTTCTTCTTACCCCCTCCATGTCTGTTTTAATTGTCCAATTGCCACAGTGCTTGTCAAAGCCAGTTCTGATTAATCTCCTTTGTCAGTGTGTCC